>NC_088422.1:92771912-92841362 GCF_034236695.1 Oncorhynchus nerka
CCTCCCCCCCTCCTCCCTCTCTGCAGATGACTTCGTCAACCATTTTGAAAAGAAGGTCGACGACATCCGATCCTCGTTGCTAAGTCAAACGACACCGCTGGTTCTGCTCACACTGCCCTACCCTGTGCTCTGACCTCTTTCTCCCTCTCTCTCCAGATGAAATCTCGCGTCTTGTGACGGCCGGCCGCCCAACAACCTGCCCGCTTGACCCTATCCCCTCCTCTCTTCTCCAGACCATTTCCGGAGACCTTCTCCCTTACCTCACCTCGCTCATCAACTCATCCCTGACCGCTGGCTACGTCCCTTCCGTCTTCAAGAGAGCGAGAGTTGCACCCTTCTGAAAAAACCTACACTGATCCCTCCGATGTCAACAACTACAGACCAGTATCCCTTCTTTCTTTTCTCTCCAAAACTCTTGAACGTGCCGTCCTTGGCCAGCTCTCCCGCTATCTCTCTCAGAATGACCTTCTTGATCCAAATCAGTCAGGTTTCAAGACTAGTCATTCAACTGAGACTGCTCTTCTCTGTATCACGGAGGCGCTCCGCACTGCTAAAGCTAACTCTCTCTCCTCTGCTCTCATCCTTCTAGACCTATCGGCTGCCTTCGATACTGTGAACCATCAGATCCTCCTCTCCACCCTCTCCGAGTTGGGCATCTCCGGCGCGGCCCACGCTTGGATTG
Organism: Oncorhynchus nerka; assembly: GCF_034236695.1. NCBI lineage: Eukaryota > Metazoa > Chordata > Actinopteri > Salmoniformes > Salmonidae > Oncorhynchus > Oncorhynchus nerka. Next base: position 92,772,595 of record NC_088422.1, read on the forward strand.
CGTCCTACCTGACAGGTCGCTCCTACCAGGTGGCGTGGCGAGAATCCATCTCCACACCACGTGCTCTCACCACTGGTGTCCCCCAGGGCTCTGTTCTAGGCCCTCTCCTATTCTCGCTATACACCAAGTCACTTGGCTCTGTCATAACCTCACATGGTCTCTCCTATCATTGCTATGCAGACGACACACAATTAATCTTCTCCTTTCCCCCTTCTGATGACCAGGTGGCGAATCGCATCTCTGCATGTCTGGCAGACATATCAGTGTGGATGACGGATCACCACCTCAAGCTGAACCTCGGCAAGACGGAGCTGCTCTTCCTCCCGGGGAAGGACTGCCCGTTCCATGATCTCGCCATCACGGTTGACAACTCCATTGTGTCCTCCTCCCAGAGCGCTAAGAACCTTGGCGTGATCCTGGACAACACCCTGTCGTTCTCAACTAACATCAAGGCGGTGGCCCGTTCCTGTAGGTTCATGCTCTACAACATCCGTAGAGTATGACCCTGCCTCACACAGGAAGCGGCGCAGGTCCTAATCCAGGCACTTGTCATCTCCCGTCTGGATTACTGCAACTCGCTGTTGGCTGGGCTCCCTGCCTGTGCCATTAAACCCCTACAACTCACCCAGAACGCCGCAGCCCGTCTGGTGTTAAACCTTCCCAAGTTCTCTCACGTCACCCCGCTCCTCCGCTCTCTCCACTGGCTTCCAGTTGAAGCCCGCATCCGCTACAAGACCATGGTGCTTGCCTACGGAGCTGTGAGGGGAACGGCACCTCAGTACCTCCAGGCTCTGATCAGGCCCTACACCCAAACAAGGGCACTGCGTTCATCCACCTCTGGCCTGCTCGCCTCCCTACCACTGAGGAAGTACAGTTCCCGCTCAGCCCAGTCAAAACTGTTCGCTGCTCTGGCCCCCCAATGGTGGAACAAACTCCCTCACGACGCCAGGACAGCGGAGACAATCACCACCTTCCGGAGACACCTGAAACCCCACCTCTTTAAGGAATACCTAGGATAGGATAAAGTAATCCCTCTCACCACCCCCTTAAAAGATTTAGATGCACTACTGTTCCACTGGATGTCATAAGGTGAATGCACCAATTTGTAAGTCGCTCTGGATAAGAGTGTCTGCTAAATGACTTAAATGTCAAATGTAAATGTAATAAGACATAGAACAGAATCTAAACACTAACACATTAGATTCTTCTGTAATATACTGTAGACAGGCAGACTTAAAGAAACACCACATCTTCACGACAGGACAAGTAACCTGCAGAATAGCTTCATGTGTCTAGGGCTGTTACGTTGACCGTGTCACCGCCACACCAGCAGACACAAGTCATGAAGGCAGTCAAATTCCACGTGACCGTTTAGTCATGGTAATTAGGCTTCTCCAAGCTCTGATGCTGCTGCTGGTCATTAGTAGCCTACCAAACTTACTAACTGCCTGGTACTCAGCACTCTATTGTCCCTCTAATCACTCTGACATCAATGCAAATGGTATGGAAAACCTAATCCAACACTTGATGAGAGCCCATGAGCTCATGTTGCTCAACATTTCTATAGGCTATGCAACTGTGTGAGAAAACAGAGTTATGGCCTCTATTAAAAAAAAGCAGGATCCCATCAGCTTTCTATAGACTAGGTCTACTAAATGTATTTCTCAACTGTCCTCATATTAAGCACACTGCTTCTCTTTACAACAGAAGTATAGCCTACCTGTCTGGCATGACAACGAACCATGGGAAAAGCACACTGCTTCTCTTTACAACAGGAGTATAGCCACTGCTGACAACGAACCACGGGAAAAGCACACTCTCTTTACAACAGGAGTATAGCCTACCTGTCTGGCATGACAACGAACCACGGGAAAAGCACACTGCTTCTCTTTACAACAGGAGTATAGCCTACCTGTCTGGCATGACAACCATGGGAAAAGCACACTGCTTCTCTTTACAACAGGGTATAGCCTACCTGCTTCTCTTTACATGACAACCTGTCTGGCATGAACCACCATGGGAAAAGCACACTGCTTCTCTTTACAACAGGAGTATAGCCTACCTGTCTGGCATGACAACAACATGGGAAAAGCACACTGCTTCTCTTTACAACAGGAGTATAGCCTACCTGGCATCTGGCATGACAACAGGAAGTATAGCCTACCTGTCTGGCATGACAACGAACCATGGGAAAAGCACACTGCTTCTCTTTACAACAACATGACAACGAACCACGGAAAAGCACACTGCTTCTCTTTACAACAGTATAGCCTACCTGTCTGGCATGACAACGAACCATGGGAAAAGCACACTGCTTCTCTTTACAACAGGAGTATAGCCTACCTGTCTGGCATGACAACGAACCACGGGAAAAGCACACTGCTTCTCTTTACAACAGGAGTATATCCTACCTGTCTTACACTGCTTCTCTTTACAACAGGAGTATAGCCTACCTGTCTGGCATGACAACGGGAAAAGCACACTGCTTCTCTTTACAACAGGAAAGCCTAGCATGACAACGAACCACGGGAAAAGCACACTGCTTCTCTTTACAACAGGAGTATAGCCTACCTGTCTGGCATGACAACGAACCATGGGAAAAGCACACTGCTTCTCTTTACAACAGGAGTATAGCCTACCTGTCTGGCATGACAACGAACCATGGGAAAAGCACACTGCTTCTCTTTAGTATATCCTACCTGTCTGGCATGACAACGAACCATGGGAAAAGCACACTGCTTCTCTTTACAACAGGAGTATAGCCTACCTGTCTGGCATGACAACGAACCATGGGAAAAGCACACTGCTTCTCTTTACAACAGGAGTATAGCCTACCTGTCTGGCATGACAACGAACCATGGGAAAAGCACACTGACAACAGAGAACCACCTGTCTGGGAAAAGCACACTGCTTCTCTTTACAACAGGAGTATAGCCTACCTGTCTGGCATGACAACGAACCATGGGAAAAGCACACTGCTTCTCTTTACAACAGGAGTATAGCCTACCTGTCTGGCATGACAACGAACCACGGGAAAAGCATCTTCCATTGGCTATTTAAGTGCATAGATGACATGTATTTTTCCCGCTGCCCCTGTTTCCAGACAGGTGCATGATAATGGTTCATTCTAAATCAAAACAAAATGTCACACATACATTATTCAGCATATGTAAAGACAAGATTAAATCAAAAATAGTCTGATGGGTGACAACATTAGCCGATCACTTGTAACATATTATAATTACTTGTGAATGATGCCCATTGTTTGTTGTTGCGACTTTTCATATCATAGTGCCACACCTCATGTAGCCTAGCCCATAGGCCTATATGTTTTGATAAGATTTGTATCACAACTAAAGTGTCCAATAACTTTTTTAAATGAAGCACATTAAATCACCTTCATAATGGGTGTAGAGCCTAACTAGCATACATATGCAATGCGGGAGTTTCACGTTTGGAGAAAATAATTTTCACCATAAAAATGCACCTTTTTAAATAAAAGCATTACATGCATAATCACATTTGCGGTCACTTCTTATGATGATGGTGTTTTCCTGTTAATGGAACAGTCACGCTTATAACCTATTGCTGTGTGCACATTGCTGTGCTTATAATGTGAAGAAATAGCCTAATAGTTCATCAACATTTGAAGCTAAACGTTCTGATCTGTTGCGTTAGCCTCATTGTGTAAAAAGAGGGTTTTGGATGCTAGTGATTGTATTAATTTGGGATCTCTTGCATCCCACAACTGTCTCAGACTATGTTTGGAATATTTATTTCTCGCACAGAATAGGTCAACTTTTGTACTTGATGTGGGATAGTAGATTGACATAGGCTAGTGCTTTTGATGTTCGTTAGGCCTACTGATCTTGTTGGGTGATGAAAATGAAATGTGGACAGTTCTTCCAATATCTGCGTGACGTGACAGAGAGCTATGTGAGTGAGAGGTGCTTCAGAGCACGTAGGGAGAAGGGAATTATAATTATTATATTCAGCTCAAGGGCACAACGGCCACAAAAGGCAAGGATTTTTTAAAGAGGCATTACGGCCACATAAAGGGGATGGCGCTGGGAAATTCCAGACATTATAAAGTGCTTGTCAAACTGTGAATGAGAGACTGATGAAGTGTGTACAGCCTGCGCAAAAAAAACAAAGCAGAGCTCGTGCTTTTTAATGCAATTTTTTTTACAAATAATTGTAGAGTCGCATGATGCAGCCTTACAATGTATAAAAAAATCAAAACATACAGTCCAACGTTTGTAGAACAAAGTTACATTAATAACTTTAAATGAAGCATCTAGAAGTACCTGTTTCTTTGTTGACCGCTCAACACAGAATAGTATTCTTCATACTATAAAGTAATATAAAGTAGAATAAAATAATGTCATTCTAACCAAATCCTGTCTGCTAAATGAACTAGTGTAGCCCACAGCCATATGACATAGCCGGATCAGGACCTAACATAAGGACAACTCAGAGTCTGCTATTCTGTTCTTCTTCACATCATGTTTCTTTAGACCTGTCTGGAATAAATCATGGATTTATTGAGAAGGTGTAGGCTATATTACATGGATTTATTGAGAAGGTGTCGGCTATATTACATGGATTTATTGAGAAGGTGTCGGCTATATTACATGGATTTATTGAGAAGGTGTCGGCTATATTACATGGATTTATTGAGAAGGTGTCGGCTATATTACATGGATTTATTGAGAAGGTGTAGGCTATATTACATGGATTTATTGAGAAGGTGTCGGCTATATTACATGGATTTATTGAGAAGGTGTAGGCTATATTACATGGATTTATTGAGAAGGTGTCGGCTATATTACATGGATTTATTGAGAAGGTGTCAGCTATATTACATGGATTTATTGAGAAGGTGTCAGCTATATTACATGGATTTATTAGACTTTTTTAAATGTAGATGTTCCAAAGGTCTGCATTAGTGGCGTGTAAGCTGTGTGTGGAAGCTAGAAAATGCTAAATGTGTTAATGTTAATTAACGGTCAATTACCGTGAGACCGGCAGTTATTTGCTTGACAATCACCAGCTGACAAAACTCTGTGACCGCTACAGCCCTATATGTGACCGCTACAGCCCTATATGTGACCGCTACAGCCCTATATGTGACCGCTGCAGCCCTATATGTGACCGCTGCAGCCCTATATGTGACCGCTGCAGCCCTATATGTGACCGCTGCAGCCCTATATGTGACCGCTGCAGCCCTATATGTGACCGCTGCAGCCCTATATGTGACCGCTGCAGCCCTATATGTGACCGCTGCAGCCCTATATGTGACCGCTGCAGCCCTATATGTGACCGCTGCAGCCCTATATGTGACCGCTGCAGCCCTATATGTGACCGCTGCAGCCCTATATGTGACCGCTGCAGCCCTATATGTGACCGCTGCAGCCCTATATGTGACCGCTGCAGCCCTATATGTGACCGCTGCAGCCCTATATGTGACCGCTGCAGCCCTATATGTGACCGCTGCAGCCCTATATGTGACCGCTGCAGCCCTATATGTGACCGCTACAGCCCTATATGTGACCGCTGCAGCCCTATATGTGACCGCTACAGCCCTATATGTGACCGCTGCAGCCCTATATGTGATGCAGCCCTGTGATGTGACCGCTGCAGCCCTATATGTGCTGCAGCCCTATATGTGACCGCTGCAGCCCTATATGTGACCGCTACAGCCCTATATGTGACCGCTGCAGCCCTATATGTGACCGCTGCAGCCCTATATGTGACCGCTGCAGCCCTATATGTGACCGCTGCAGCCCTATATGTGACCGCTGCAGCCCTATATGTGACCGCTGCAGCCCTATATGTGACCGCTGCAGCCCATGTGACCCAGCCCTATATGTGACCGCTGCAGCCCTATATGTGACCGCTGCAGCCCTATATGTGACCGCTGCAGCCCTATATGTGACCGCTGCAGCCCTATATGTGACCGCTGCAGCCCTATATGTGACCGCTACAGCCCTATATGTGACCGCTACAGCCCTATATGTGACCGCTACAGCCCTATATGTGACCGCTACAGCCCTATATGTGACCTACAGCCCTATATGTGACCGCTGCAGCCCTATATGTGACCGCTGCAGCCCTATATGTGACCGCTACAGCCCTATATGTGACCGCTACAGCCCTATATGTGACCGCTGCAGCCCTATATGTGACCGCTGCAGCCCTATATGTGACCGCTACAGCCCTATATGTGACCGCTAGCAGCCCTATATGTGACCGCTACAGCCCTATATGTGACCGCTACAGCCCTATATCATGGTGACCGCTGCAGCCCTATATGTGACCGCTCACAGCCCTATATGTGACCGCTGCAGCCCTATATGTGACCGCTGCAGCCCTATATGTGACCGCTACAGCCCTATATGTGACCGCTACAGCCCTATATGTGACCGCTGCAGCCCTATATGTGACCGCTACAGCCCTATATGTGACCGCTACAGCCCTATATGTGACCGCTACAGCCCTATATGTGACCGCTACAGCCCTATATGTGACCGCTACAGCCCTATATGTGACCGCTACAGCCCTATATGTGACCGCTGCAGCCCTATATGTGACCGCTACAGCCCTATATGTGACCGCTGCAGCCCTATATGTGACCGCTACAGCCCTATATGTGACCGCTACAGCCCTATATGTGACCGCTACAGCCCTATATGTGACCGCTACAGCCCTATATGTGACCGCTACACTATAGCCCTATATGTGACCGCTACAGCCCTATATGTGACCGCTACAGCCCTATATGTGACCGCTACAGCCCTATATGTGAGCCCTATATGTGACCGCTAATCAGCCCTATATGTGACCGCTACAGCCCTATATGTGACCGCTACAGCCCTATATGTGACCGCTTACAGCCCTATATGTGACCGCTACAGCCCTATATGTGACCGCTACAGCCCTATATGTGACCGCTACAGCCCTATATGTGACCGCTACAGCCCTATATGTGACCGCTACAGCCCTATATGTGACCGCTACAGCCCTATATGTGACCGCTACAGCCCTATATGTGACCGCTTACAGCCCTATATGTGACTACCTGCTGCAATACTGTACTGGTGTTGTGTGTGTCCCTTAAGAGATAAAGACATGGAGTACAATCCTCCAAAAAGGTTCAATAATGATCCAGTCCTATGGCAGTGACAAGACAAGGTGTTTTCCACAGAAGAACTGGCAAACACCGTTTTAATCACAGTTCACCAAGAACATTGATTGACAACAGGCAGTGATTGATCCGGTCGGTAATGAGCAGTAACTACGACATCAGTCCATTTATAGAGTGTTCTTGATCACAGTAATTAGATTAGATGCACAGCGTCTGCCACAAACCTAGGCTACCCACGTCAATAGCTTCCTTGCTTCCTATAGTGTACCACACCAGCCTGGCTCAGCCTGCCTCTCCCTCCTCTTAAGGCCATTACCACCGAGCAAATCAAAGCACATCAGCTACACAGCAGCAGGCCTGATGGCTGCATCTCCCCCACATTCTAATCATGGTGAAAGTCATTCCTCATCAAGCCCCTGAGGTGGGCACGTGCCTGGCACACACAAACACACAGATCCATAGGGAGCATGGCTCTGTGTGTGTGCTCGTGTTAAGCTAGGTCAGACACTAGCTTGAGGGAGGCAATACAAAGGCTTAGTGGAGGACTTGGTGAGTGTGCATTTTCTCTTCCTCTCTCCCTCCTAGTAAAGGGTGTCTTGCAGTTTTGACGTGGTTTGGGATTAAAGCAGTACTTGTTGCGATCAACGACTGGTTTGGCTGCAACTTCTGAGGGAGGATGGAAGGAGTGATGGAGGGGGTTGTGGGCTCTGGATGAGTCATGTAATTGCTGGCTGAACAGTATGAGGTCTGAAACATGTTGGGGTGCTCACCTTCTGCAGCTTGAAGTCAATAATCATTTTTGTAGCTTTCTAGTTCAGACTCAGAAATTGCTTTGTATTGCGGGTTTTAACAAAACCACAGTCATTCTATTCTTTGCTGAAGAGAAGTCTTTGTAGAGTTCTCATGAGGTAATATGAGTTTCTGTGTTATTCAAAGCAAAGCTTCAGCTCCATTTTCATTCAGTTACAATTTGCATGTGTTTGTGAATTTCCCACCTAGGGGTTCCCTTCTATTCTACTCTCCCAACTAGGAGTTCCATTCTATTCTACTCTCCCAACTAGGAGTTCCCTTCTATTCTACTCTCCCAACTAGGAGTTCCATTCTATTCTACTCTCCCAACTAGGAGTTCCATTCTATTCTACTCTCCCACCTAGGAGTTCCATTCTATTCTACTCTCCCACCTAGGAGTTCCATTCTATTCTACTCTCCCACCTAGGAGTTCCATTCTATTCTACTCTCCCACCTAGGAGTTCCATTCTATTCTACTCTCCCACCTAGGAGTTCCATTCTATTCTACTCTCCCACCTAGAAGTTCCATTGTATTCTACTCTCCCAACTAGGAGTTCCATTCTATTCTACTCTCCCACCTAGGAGTTCCATTCTATTCTACTCTCCCACCTAGGAGTTCCATTCTATTCTACTCTCCCACCCAGGAGTTCCATTCTATTGTACTCTCCCACCTAGGAGTTCCATTCTATTCTACTCTCCCACCTAGGAGTTCCATTCCATTCTACTCTCCCACCTAGGAGTTCCATTATATTCTACTCTCCCACCTAGGAGTTCCATTCTATTCTACTCTCCCACCTAGGAGTTCCATTCTATTCTACTCTCCCACCTAGGAGTTCCATTCTATTCTACTCTCCCACCTAGGAGTTCCATTCTATTCTACTCTCCCACCTAGGAGTTCCATTCTATTCTACTCTCCCACCTAGGAGTTCCATTCTATTCTACTCTCCCACCTAGGAGTTCCATTCTATTCTACTGTCCCCCCTAGGAGTTCCATTCTATTCTACTGTCCCCCCTAGGAGTTCCATTCTATTCTCCCACCTAGGAGTTCCATTCTATTCTACTCTCCCACCTAGGAGTTCCTATAGCTTTGTTTACAATCCCAAATGTTTTCAATCCTGAATTTTTTCAATCCTGTATTGTGATTCACACATTAAAGTCTAAGACAGAACATCTACTACCGCAGAGCGTAAACAATCACGTAGTATGGTTCTGTGGTTGTCTGTGATTATTTCTCTGTGTGGGTGCATGTGAGTAGGTACACAACACAATGCAACATTAGTGTAAACGAAGGCACAATGGAACATCCTTCACATACACCCAACACCTGTAGGCTGTGTTTGTGTGCACAGTATGCTTCTCTTACCTGTCCCCAGGAGCCAGTGACCCATTGGGTACAGGGTTGGCTGTTACAGGCCTGGATGTTGCTGGGCAGATGGTCCTCGTCACAGCGATCCTCTTCTGGACAGGTAACCAGACGCTGCTGCTCCCCTCCCCCACACACCTCAGAGCACTGGGAAACACACACACACACACACACACACACACACACACACACACACACACACACACACACACACACACACACACACACACACACACACACACACACACACACACACACACACACACACACACACACACTTTTAAGGATAACCATGACTGTGCATAGTGCTTTTCAGACAGTCTCAAAGCACTTAACATTGCATGAGGGTAACTATGTAGGTAACTCCTTATTACACATAAACTATCACAGTGATAACCCCTTATTACAAATCAACTATCACAGTGATAACCCCTTATTACAAATCAGCTATCACAGTGATAACCCCTTATTACACATCAACTATCACAGTAAATATTACTCCGTATTACACATCAGCTAGCACAGTGATAACCCCTTATTACACATCAACTATCACAGTGATGATAACGTCTTACTACAAATGAACTGTCACAGAAGATAATCACAACTATCACAGTGAGAGGTTAGGCATAACTATGGGCAGTAAGGAGAGAGGTGAGGAGAGAAGGAGATGGGAGGAAAGGATGTAACTAACCTGTCCCCAGGAAGAAGAGTACCAGTCCAGGCAGGGCTGGGGTAGGCAGGGTATGCGTGCTACCGGCCGGGTAGACACGGTCTGACAGTGGAAGGGCCGCAAAGGCCTCTGGTCCCTGGTGTCAAAGCACTGGATCTCACGCAGGGTCACCCCACCACCACAGTTCTTGGAACACTGGGGCGAAAGAGGGTGAGAGGGACGGAGCTTAAACAATCCTGTTATCGTGATAAAAAGTTGCTTGATACTATACTGACTGATGTATTATTAATGCATTAATATTCCATTATCCCATCATTGTTATTGCAATACAACATTCCATTATCGCCCCATCCATGAGTTATCGCGATACCATTCCATTATTGTCCCATGCCTGAGTCATGATACAACATTCCTTTATCATCCCTGAGTCATGATACAATATTCCATTATCATCCCTGGGTCATGATACAACATTCCATTATCATCCCTGTGTCATGATGCAAGATTCCATTATCATCCCTGGGTCATGATACAACATTCCATTATCATCCCTGGGTCATGATACAACATTCAATTATCATCCCTGTGTCATGATGCAAGATTCCAATATCGTCCCTTCCCTTATTGTTATTGTAGTTATTGCTACACCATTATCATCCCTTCCCTGAGTTATTGCTACACCATTCCATTATCGTCCCTTCCCTGAGTTATTGCTACACCATTCCATTATCGTCCCTTCCCAGAGTTATTGCTACACCATTCCATTATCGTCCCTTCCCTGAGTTATTGCTACACCATTCCATTATCATCCCTTCCCAGAGTTATTGCTACACCATTCCATTATCGTCCCTTCCCTGAGTTATTGCTACACCATTCCATTATCATCCCTTCCCTGAGTTATTGCTACACCATTCCATTATCGTCCCTTCCCAGAGTTATTGCTACACCATTCCATTATCATCCCTTCCCAGAGTTATTGCTACACCATTCCATTATCGTCCCTTCCCAGAGTTATTGCTACACCATTCCATTATCATCCCTTCCCTGAGTTATTGCTACACCATTCCATTATCATCCCTTCCCAGAGTTATTGCTACACCATTCCATTATCGTCCCATCCCAGAGTTATTGCTACACCATTCCATTATCGTCCCTTCCCTGAGTTATTGCTACACCATTCCATTATCATCCCTTCCCAGAGTTATTGCTACACCATTCCATTATCGTCCCTTCCCAGAGTTATTGCTACACCATTCCATTATCGTCCCTTCCCAGAGTTATTGCTACACCATTCCATTATCGTCCCTTCCCTGAGTTATTGCTACACCATTCCATTATCGTCCCTTCCCTGAGTTATTGCTACACCATTCCATTATCGTCCCATCCCAGAGTTATTGCTACATCATTCCATTATCATCCCTTCCCTGAGTTATTGCTACACCATTCCATTATCGTCCCATCCCAGAGTTATTGCTACACCATTCCATTATCGTCCCTTCCCTGAGTTATTGCTACACCATTCCATTATCGTCCCTTCCCAGAGTTATTGCTACACCATTCCATTATCATCCCATCCCAGAGTTATTGCTACACCATTCCATTATCGTCCCTTCCTGAGTTATTGCTACACCATTCCATTATGTCCCTGAGTTATTGCTACACCATTCCCTTCCCTGAGTTATTGCTACACCATTCCATTATCGTCCCATCCCAGAGTTATTGCTACACCATTCCATTATCGTCCCTTCCCTGAGTTATTGCTACACCATTCCATTATCATCCCTTCCCAGAGTTATTGCTACACCATTCCATTATCGGCCCATCCCAGAGTTATTGCTACAACATTCCATTATCGTCCCAAACATGAGCTCATGATCTGTCCATCGACTTCCCCATTATCGTCCCTTCGGATCCTCATTCCTTGTTCAGAGGGCCCCATCCCAGAGGACGGCCCTTCCCTGAGGTCTTCTAGTCATCATCAATCAACTTTTCATTTTCCATGTGTTTTGTCTTGTTTTTCCTCACACCTGGTTTCAATTCCCTCAAACACTTATTGTGTATTTAACCCTCTGTTCCCCCCATGTCTTTGTGTGGGATTGTTTATTTGTAAGTACACCTTTATCACGTGTTGATTATATCCCTTGAGTTTTTGCTACATTCCAATATCCCTTGTTATTTTTATTGTCAGTTGAGTTTTGCTATTAAATTCCCTTCCAGAGGCTACACCATTATTATCATCCCTTCCCAAGTTCTGCTCATTCTGCATCTGACTTCCCTGCCACCGTATCTTCCCTTCCCAGAGTTCCATTCCCAGCACACCATTCCATTACAGATACAACATTATTGAACCATCCCTGAGTTATCGATACAACATTCCCTTATCATCCCTGAGTTATCGCTACAACATTCCCTTATCATCCCTGAGTTAGCGCTACAACATTCCCTTATCATCCCTGAGTTATCGCTACAACATTCCCTTATAGTCCCTGAGTTATCGCTACAACATTCCCTTATCGTCCTTGAGTTATCGCTACAACATTCCCCTATAGTCCCTGAGTTATCGCTACAACATTCCCTTATAGTCCCCGAGTTATCGATACAACATTCCCTTATCATCCCTGAGTTAGCGCTACAACATTCCCTTATCATCCCTGGGTTATCGCAACAACATTCCCTTATAGTCCCTGAGTTATCGCTACAACATTCCCTTATAGTCCTTGAGTTATCGCTACAACATTCCCTTATCGTCCCTGAGTTATCAATACAACATTCCCCTATAGTCCCTGAGTTATCGCTACAACATTCACTTATCATCCCTGGGTTATCGCTACAACATTCCCTTATAGTCCCTGAGTTATCGCTACAACATTCCCCTATAGTCCCTGAGTTATCGCTACAACATTCCCCTATAGTCCCTGAGTTATCGCTACAACATTCCCTTATCATCCCTGAGTTATCGCTACAACATTCCCCTATAGTCCCTGAGTTATCGCTACAACATTCCCTTATCATCCCTGAGTTATCGCTACAACATTCCCTTATCGTCCTTGAGTTATCGCTACAACATTCCCTTATCATCCCTGAGTTATCGCTACAACATTCACTTATCATCCCTGGGTTATCGCTACAACATTCCCTTATAGTCCCTGAGTTATCGCTACAACATTCCCTTATAGTCCCTGAGTTATCGCTACAACATTCCCTTATCGTCCTTGAGTTATCGCTACAACATTCCATTATCATCCCTGAGTTATCGCTACAACATTCCCTTATCATCCCTGAGTTATTGCTACAACATTCCCTTATCATCCCTGAGTTATTGCTACAACATTCCATTATCATCCCTGAGTTATCGCTACAACATTCCCTTATCATCCCTGAGCTATCGCTACAACATTCCCTTATCATCCCTGGGTTATCGCTACAACATTCCCTTATCAGCCCTGAGTTATCACTACAACATTCCCTTATCATCAAATCAAAACACATTTATTTATATAGCCCTTCGTACATCAGCTGATATCTCAAAGTGCTGTACAGAAACCCAGCCTAAAACCCCAAACAGCAAGCAATGCAGGTGTAGAAGCACGGGTTATCGATACAACATTCCCTTATCATCCCTGAGTTATTGCTACAAGATTCCTTTATCATCCCTGAGCTATCGCTACAACATTCCCTTATCATCCCCGAGCTATTGCTACAATATTCCATTATCGTCCCTGAGTTATCGCTACAACATTCCCTTATCATCCCTGAGTTATCGCTACAACATTCCATTATCGTCCACTCCCTGGTGTGGGGCCTCACCTTGGTCCAGTTCCCTATCCTCCAGGAGGAGCAGGGTCGGAGGTAGCAGCGCCGGGCCGGCACAGGCCTCTTGGTCAGGTCACAGTCAGACTCCAGTCCTGTGCTGCAGACCACCAGCCTCCAGATGGCCCCCAGACCACAGCTAGTAGAACACTGCAACACAAGGGGAGGCAGTGAGGAGTGAACCAGGCATCATTCAATGTCTTGTAATACACTGAGTTGCAGCCCATTCAGATACATAGAGATTAGTCACGGAGGACAAAATACTTCCTCATTTAAAAACCCAACACAATGGAATTACGAGACTGTTCTGTGTTTCTGTACAGAGTGAATGTGGTTGACTTTGAGAGAGAGTGCAAGTCACATTTGATTTCACTGTTAAAACACAGACAGAAAGTGGCATTCACTGTGTCATGACCTGTCGGGCTGATATATTTCCCTGCTGGCAATCTGAAAAGGTCAGAGAGCAGCCACTCACCATGATAGGAGAGTTGGGTTGTTTATGTAGGAACCTAAGGCCAGGGTGACAGTATGTCAGCATATTAAAGGGATGGGGACATTAATAGTGGCACACTGCTGGGCATTGTTCCTCCTACACACTACATTTACACCAGGGAGAATGTGTGGAATGCATAGAGAGTGTTGCAACTCACTGCGCTCCAGTTGCCGGCTCTCCAGAAGGAAGCTGTGGCGTTTGGAGTGGAAGCTGGGTTTGGCACTGGGGTTGGCTCTGGTGTCCACGAGAGTGTTGTGGGAGAATGGGTTGGCAGAGTGAGCATGGCTGGCTCAGGGGAATGGGTGGGGGGCACGGCTGGCTCAGGGGAATGGGTGGGGGCACGGCTGGCTCAGGGGACTGGGTGGGGGGCACGGCTGGCTCAGGGGAATGGGTGGGGGGCACGGCTGGCTCAGGGGAATGGGTGGGGGCACGGCTGGCTCAGGGGACTGGGTGGGGGCACGGCTGGCTCAGGGGACTGGGTGGGGGCACGGCTGGCTCAGGGGACTGGGTGGGGGCACGGCTGGCTCATAGGACTGGGTGGGGGGCATGGGTTTCGTGCCATCCTGGGGAGTGGTTGTGGTGACATCCACTGGGGGTTGGTATGTGAGGGAAGGGTCCATGCCCCTGGATCTCAGCATGGGGGGGATGAGGATCTCATTGTAGTCAATCTCTGACCACCCGTATGGGGAGGGGACTGGAGGGCCCGCATTGGCCCCTTTAGATGGAGTTGGCCCAGTCGTGGAGGACTGTGCTGAAATGTCTGTCTCTAACTGGGCTGTGGCTGGCTTTGTCTCTGCTAACATTGACGGAGGTGGAGACTGAGGGTCTCCTTCCAGATGAGTAGGAGGAGGAGAGTCACTTCCAGTTGTTGATGTGCTGTGTTTGATGTTCTCCTGGTTTCCTGAGAGTGAATGGGAAAGAGGTAGGGGAGGAGAGGGTGGAAGATGTGGCTCCTGAGGCACAGGACGTGAGGTCACGGTGAAGTCACTGTCGGTGACCCCTAAATTGACTTCGCTATCAGCTTTGGGCTCAATTTCAAAGTCCTGCTGATCAAAGTCTGGTTCACCAGGGAAAAAGCCATTGTAATCCCCAGTGGAGTCTGGGGCTGGTGGCTCGTATGGAAGAGAGGTGGTTGCCTCCCATTGGGACAGGGTTGTGGTGAAAAAGCTGTCCTCGTATGTTTCAAACTCAAACACAGGTCCTGGGGAAGGTGGATCCAGGGGTGGAAGCGGGCTCTCCTTTTTATCTTGGTAGCCAGGGGATTGTAGTCCAATTGCAGTCTCCTGGTGGGAATTGTAGTCCAAAACACCCACTTCTTTGACCTCTTCTACCATTGTTGTGGGTACGGTGCCATCTTCATAGTCATGGCTGACAGGGGCAGTGGTGGTACATTCAATGGTTGTACCAACATTGCTGTCTTTCACATCAAAATGGACATGAATGTCAGTGTTTTCATCATCATTTTTTTCACTCTGGGGCCCATGTGTGTTCTCAGTGGTTCCCATGCTAGTGGGCACTGGGCTGGCTGCTGTGCTGAGGTAATGAGGCCAACCAAAATTACTGTTTGTTTCTTTCCAGCTTTGTGATAACCTGGTCTCTAAAACTGGTGCTGAGGGTGTGGTGGAAACAGGTAGAAAATAGTCCTCTGAAAGGAGTAAATCCTCCTCCTCTCGCTCTACTTCATTGGGTTTCTCCGTCTGTAGTCTTCCATCAATCTCTGCATGGTCCAGGTTAGGGTCTTGTGGTTCCTCAACTTCCCTAATGAAAGGAGTCGTCTTAAAAGTGGTAGAAATGGGTGAGGTAGTAGTTGTGGGAGGATCTGTTGTAGTTTCTCTGTAAACATGTTCTTCTGCACTAGAACTTGGTTTAGGCTCCTGTTGTGGATCTGGTCCAAGATCATCCACCAAGTCTTTACCGTTGTTCCCCAAGCCAAAGTCGTAGGAAATGTCCTCGTGGAATTTGATGAAGTTGTAGTCGTAGTAAAAATCGTCCACAGGTACATTGTTTTTGGCTGAGTTGTCAGTAGTCTTGTCAATGTGATTCGGGTGGGGGATGATGTTATTCAGATTGTTAGGGGCCCTTGGCTGAGCCCTAGTCGTACTGTGTTTGTGCAGGGGGTTGGAGTCAGGGATGGAGTTGATTTCGTTGATTTCCTTGCTTGACGAACCACTGCCAGACCAGTCGTTGCTGCCACCGAAGACGTCGATGATCTGAGGACAGTCCTGGAGGTAGCATGGAGTAAGGGAACTGGGATTCTTTCGGGGGTCACAGTCCACCCCTGTGTTTCTGGAACAGACAACCTTTCGGCTCCGCACACCCCCGCCACACGTCAGCGAGCACTATGGGAGAAGCAGAGGAGGGTCAGATTAGGACAGACTGGTAACTGATCGATAACACAGCTTTATATTTACACCCACTAAACACCAGTTAGAGTGACAACTTTATAAACAACATGGTACTGTACACACCTATTCTTCAGGACCTGTACACACCTACTCTTCAGGACCTGTAAACACCTACTCTTCAGGACCTGTAAACACCTACTCTTCAGGACCTGTCCACCTCCTCTCCACTTCATGACCTGTCCACCTCCTCTACCCTTCAGGACCTGTCCACCTCCTCTACCATTCCTGACCTGTCCACCTCCTCTCCTCTTCAGGACCTGTCCACCTCCTCTACCCTTCAGGACCTGTCCACCTCCTCTACCCTTCAGGACCTGTCCACCTCCTCTACCCTTCAGGACCTGTCCACCTCCTCTACCCTTCAGGACCTGTCCACCTCCTCTACCCTTCAGGACCTGTCCACCTCCTCTACCCTTCAGGACCTGTCCACCTCCTCTACCCTTCAGGACCTGTCCACCTCCTCTACCCTTCAGGACCTGTCCACCTCCTCTACCCTTCAGGACCTGTCCACCTCCTCTACCCTTCAGGACCTGTCCACCTCCTCTACCCTTCAGGACCTGTCCACCTCCTCTACCCTTCAGGACCTGTCCACCTCCTCTACCCTTCAGGACCTGTCCACCTCCTCTACCCTTCAGGACCTGTCCACCTCCTCTACCCTTCAGGACCTGTCCACCTCCTCTACCCTTCAGGACCTGTCCACCTCCACTACCCTTCAGGACCTGTCCACCTCCTCTACCCTTCAGGACCTGTCCACCTCCTCTACCCTTCAGGACCTGTCCGCCTCCTCTCCTCTTCATGATCTGTCCACCTCCTCTCCTCTTCATGACCTGTCCACCTCCTCTACCCTTCATGACCTGTCCACCTCCTCTACCCTTCAGGACCTGTCCACCTCCTCTCCTCTTCATGGTGCTCATAAGAGTTTTCACTTACAATTAAGTTCGTATACATTTTAATTAGGTTATACATAGTGTGTTAACTGCTTCCTCAAAATCTTTCCCATGCCTACTCCACTCAAATATCGTGGAACCAGAGTTAAATTAGCCTCTGTTTCAACTTGTACTCCCAGTGCAGAAAATTCAGCATTTTCCACATTAAACAAGACGAGACCAGATGTTCCTTCCTTCCTTAGCCTCTCCCTTCTCTGTATGAATCACTGCTGGAGCCGTATCACATTCCCCTGAATGGCCTCCTCACCTCAGACCAGTTGCCTGTGGACCAGTCCGCGGGGCAGGGGACATGAGCGTTACAAGGCGCCGCTGACTCAGGCCTGGGTATGTGGTGACATTCAGAGGGCTGCAGGGCTCTGTTCTCCTCCAGACTCACGGCCTGGATGCACAGCACCGTCCTCTTGGCCAAGCCCTTCTCACCGCACGTGGCCGAGCACTTCTGCCACTCGCCCACCCACCATCTGAATGGAATGGTCACAAAGAAAGACAGACAGAAAGTGTAATGTGTGTGTGTGTTTGTGCTTAGTGCATGTTTGAGAGGGTGTATTCTTTCTGGTGTGTTAATTATTCTAATATTTGTTTTATCCCTCCCCCCCCCAATTTCGTGGTATTCAATTGGTAGTTATGGTCTTGTCTCATCGCTGCAACTCCCCTACAGACTCTGGAGAGGCGAAGGTCGAGAGCCGTGCGTCTTCCGAAACACAACCCAACCAAACCACACTGCTTCTTGACACAATGCCCACTTAACCCGGAAGCCAGCCGCACCAATGTGTCGCAGGAAACACCGTACACCTGGCGACCGTGTCAGCGTACACTGCGCCCGGCCTGCCACAGGAGTCGCTAGAGCGCGATGGGACAAGGACATCCCTGCTGGCCAAACCCTCCCCTAACCCGGACGATGTTGGGCCAATTGTGCGCCGCCCCATGAGTCTCCCGGTCGTGTCCAGCTGTGTCAGAGCCTGGACTCAAACCCAGAATCTCTCTAGCAGCACAGCTAGCATTGTGATGCAGTGCCTTAGACCACTGCGCCACTCGGGAGGCCTTTCTGGTGTGTTTCTGAACGCATGTATGATTGATGTGTATGTGTGTGTGCATGTACGTGTGTGTGTTTACAAAGGTGTGTGTGTGCATGTACGTGTGTGTGTGTTTACAAAGGTGTGTGTGTGTATGTGCGTGTGTGTGCATGTACGTGTGTGTGTGTTTACAAAGGTGTGTGTGTGTATGTGCGTGTGTGTGCATGTACGTGTGTGTGTGTTTACAAAGGTGTGTGTGTGTATGTGCGTGTGTGTGCATGTACGTGTGTGTGTGTTTACAAAGGTGTGTGTGTGTATGTGTGTATGTGCGTGTGTGTGCATGTACGTGTGTGTGTGTTTACAAAGGTGTGTGTGTGTATGTGTGTATGTGCGTGTGTGTGCATGTACGTGTGTGTGTGTTTACAAAGGTGTGTGTGTGTGAGAGAGCATGCAAGCCCTACAGTGGGTCTTGTCCCAGTATAAATCTGGTCCTGGGGGCAAACTCACATGGCTGGGCAAAGCTCCTCATTGCAACTGGCTCGTTTATCGTCAGGACGGGTCGTCGGGTCACAGTAGCCCTCTTCTACTATCCCAGAGGTCCTCTCCACACAGTGAACAATCTGTCGCTGGACACCTGGAAATCCAGAGGGATACACAGGAACAGCTGTTAGAAACACACACACACACACACACACACACACACACACACAGAAAGACCCCCCCACACACACACACACACACACACACACACACACACACACACACACACACACACACACACACACACACACACACACATCTAAAACACAGACACACACCAAAGCACCCAGACATATCCTCGGACACGCATCAAGTAGCAGGTCTCAGAACAGAAACTCACACAGGCATGAACACAAGTCAAATGTTTCTACAGTTTAAGATACATTACTGATTAATAGCTTTCAAAGCAGACTCCTACAGTAAATGTTGGTCAGTCAACTGAGTTGCAGTAAACACATCTACAATGCATTTGGAAAGTATTCAGACCCCATGACGTTTTCCACATTTTGTTATTCTAAAATGGATTAAATAAAATAAAATAAATACTCAGAAATCTACATACAAAACCCCATAACCCCATAACAAAGCAAAAAACTGGTTTTTAGACATTTTTACGAATGTATTATAAAGAACATAATTTTCCATTGATCATCCTTGAGATGATTCTACAACTTGATTGGAGTCCACCTGTGGTAAATTATATTGATTGGACATGATTTGGAAAGGCACACACCTGTCTATATAAGGCCCCACAGTTGACAGTCCATGTCAGAGCAAAAACCAAGCCATGAGGTCGAAGGAATTGTCCGTAGAGCTCCGAGACAGGATCGTATCGAGTCAGATCTGGGGAAGGGTACCAAAAAACGTCTGCAGCATTGAAGGTCCCCAAGAACACAGTGGCCTCTATCATTCTTAAATTGAAGATGTTTGGAACCACCAAGACTCTTCCTAGAGTCAAACTGAGCAATCGGGGGAGAAGGGCGAAGCGAAGTGACCAAGAACCTGATGGTCACTCTGATAGAGCTCCAGAGTTCCTCTGTGGAGATAAGAGTACCTTCCAGAAGGACAACCATCTCTGCAGCACTCCAATCGGGCCTTTATGGTAGAGTGGCCAGACCGAAGCCACACCTCAGTAAAAAACATGACAGCCCGCTTGGAGTTTGCCAAAAGACACCTAAAGATTCTGACCATGAGTAACAAGATCTCTGGTCTGATGAAACCAAGATTGAACTCTTTAGCCTGAATGCCAAGCGTCATGTCTAGAGGAAACCTGGCACCATCCCTAAGGTGAAGCATGGTGGTGGCACCATCATGCTGTGGGGATGTTTTTCAGCAAAAGGTTGACTAGGATCAAGGGGAAAGATGAACGGAGCAAAGTATAGAGAGATCCTTGATGAAAACCTGCTCCAGAGCGCTCAGGACCTCAGACTGTGGTGAAGGTTCACCTTCCAACAGGACAACAACCCTAAGCACACAGCCAAGACAATGCAGGAGTGGCTTCAGGACAAGTCTCTGAATGTCCTTGAGTTGCCAAGCCAGAGCATGGACTTGAACATCTCTGAGAAATAGGAAAATAGCTGTGCAGCAATGCTCCCCATCCAACCTGACAGAGATTGAGAGGATTTGCAGAGAAGATTGGGAGAATGTCCCGAATACAGGTGTGCCAAGCTTGTAGCATCATACCCAAGAAAAATCAATGCTGTAATCGCTGCCAAAGGTGCTTCAACAAAGTACTGAGTAAAGGGTCTGAATACTTATGTAAATGTGATATCAGTTATTTAATTAGAATACATTTGCAAAAATGTCTAAAAACCTGTTTTTGATTTGTCATTATGGGCTATTATGTGTAGATTGATAAGGGAAAAAAACTATTTAATACATTTTAGAATACGGCTGTAACGTAACAAAATGTGGAAAAAGTGAAGGGGTCTGAATACTTTCTGAAGGCACAGTATATCCAGTAATTACAAGACCATAGACTGGGATCTGGATGCTCTGGAACCACTCATATGTCCCTGCAGGCATTATGGGGTGTCAAATTACCACTGCAATTCAATTCTGGAAACATGGATGATTATTAAAAGACTGAATATAAATGAATGTTAGGCTAATACACTGCTCAAAAAAATAAAGGGAACACTAAAATAACACATCCTAGATCTGAATGAATGAAATGTTCTTATGAAATACTTTTTTCTTTACATAGATGAATGTGCTGACAACAAAATCACACAAAAATTATCAATGGAAATCTAATTTAGATTTCATGGAGGTCTGGATTTGGAGTCAAAATTAAAGTGCAAAACCACACTACAGGCTGATCCAACATTGATGTTTTGTCCTTAAAACAAGTCAAAAGGAGGCTCAGTAGTGTGTGTGGCCTCCACGTGCCTGTATGACCTCCCTACAACGCCTGGGCATGCTCCTGATGAGGTGGCGGATGGTCTCCTGAGGGATCTCCTCCCAGACCTGGACTAAAGCATCCGCCAACTCCTGGACAGTCTGTTGGTGGATGGAGCGAGACATGATGTCCCAGATATGCTCAATTGGATTCAGGCCTTCCTCTTGCAGGACCTGCTGACACACTCCAGCCACATGAGGTCTAGCATTGTCTTGCATTAGGAGGAACCCAGGGCCAACTGCACCAGCATATGGTCTCACAAGGGGTCTGAGGATCTCATCTCGGTACCTAATGGCAGTCAGGCTACCTCTGGCAGGCACATGGAGGGCTGTGCGGCCCCCCAAAGAAATGCCACCCCACACCATGACTGACCCACCGCCAAACCGGTCATGCTGGAGGATGTTGCAGGCAGCAGAACGTTCTCCACGGCGTCTCCAGACTCTGTCACGTCTGTCACATGTGCTCAGTGTGAACCTGCTTTCATCTGTGAAGAGCACAGGGCGCCAGTGGCGAATTTGCCAATCTTGGTGTTCTCTGGCAAATGCCAAACGTCCTGCACGGTGTTGGGCTGTAAGCACAACCCCCACCTGTGGACGTCGGGCCCTCATACCACCCTCATGGAGTTTGTTTCTGACCGTTTGAGCAGACACATGCACATTTGTGGCCTGCTGGAGGTCATTTTGCAGGGCTCTGGCAGTGCTCCTCCTGCTCCTCCTTGCACAAATGTGGAGGTAGCGGTCCTGCTGCTAGGTTGTTGGCCTCCTCCACGTCTCCTGATGTACTGGCCTGTCTCCTGGTAGCGCCTTCATGCTCTGGACACTACGCTGACAGACACAGCAAACCTTCTTGCCATAGCTCGCATTGATGTTCCATCCTGGATGAGTTGCACTACCTGAGCCACTTGTGTGCTACCACTAGACTGAAAGCACCGCCAGCATTCAAAAGTGACCAAAACATCAGCCAGGAAGCATGGGAACTGAGAAGTGGTCTGTGGTAACCACCTGCAGAACCACTCCTTTATTGGGGGTGTCTTGCTAATTGCCTATAATTTCCACCTGTTGTCTATTCCGTTTGCACAACAGCATGTGACATTTATTGTCAATCAGTGTTGCTTCCTAAGTGGACAGTTTGATTTCACAGAAGTGTGATTGACTTGGACTTACATTGTGTTGTTTAAGTGTTCCCTTTATTTTTTTGAGCTGTGTACATTATACTGCTATTCAACTTTAGAACATCCTTAATGATGAATTATAGACATTACTATACATTTTATACCCAGCGATATTAGGGTAACTTGAGATTTTGCAAAGGGGTTACTGTAAGTCAATGTTTACAGCAGTTTAAAACACAAAGAAATCTGAAATCCATTGGAGACACATTTCTAATGATCCTCAAACTTCTGTCTGGCAAGCTGGGACTTGTCTGAATGGAGAACAGAAACTTTATTGTCCATCTTTGTCTTCTGCTCCCCGAGACAACATCCCTCAAGTCACACCTCATAGCCAGAACAAGTCTCAAATCTAGGGAGCCGCTGTGATGAGAGTTGTGGTTGTGAGACAGCCCTGGACAAGACAAGAAGGAAACCCCCTGAGGGTGCGAGACCAATTTATCTGTTCCTCTCATCTTTCTCCCCGTCATTAGCCTCTACTCCCCCTCAGGGCTTCCAACCCCTCTGAGCAGGGGCCAACCTCTCACCTCCGCTGGTCCTTCCTGCATGGGCCAGTGAGACGGCTTTGTCTGCTAGCTGACATACACCGTGACTGACAAACCCTGGCAGAGGGAGGGGGAGGCACGGCAACCCCTGGGAGAGGGAGGTGGAGGCACGGCAAACCCTGGGAGAGGGAGGTGGAGGCACAGAAACCCCTGGGAGAGGGAGGGGGAGGCACAGCAACCCCTGGGAGAGGGAGGGGGAGGCACAGCAACCCCTGGGAGGGGGAGGGGAAAGCACAGCAACCCCTGGGAGGGGAAAGCACAGCAACCCCTGGGAGAGGGAGGTGGAGGCACGCAAACCCTGGGAGAGGGAGGGGGAGGCACAGCAACCCCTGGGAGGGGGAAGGGAAAGCACAGCAACCCCTGGGAGAGGGAGGGGAGGCACAGCAACCCCTAGGAGGGGGAGGGGGCACAGCAACCCCTGGGAGAGGGAGGTGGAGGCACGGCAAACCCTGGGAGAGGGAGGGGGAGGCACAGCAACCCCTGGGAGAGGGAGGTGGAGGCACGGCAAAACCCTGGGAGAGGGAGGTGGAGGCACGGCAAAACCCTGGGAGAGGGAGGTGGAGGCACGGCAAACCCTGGGATAGGGAGGGGGAGGCACGGCAAACCCTGGGATAGGTAGGGGGAGGCACGGCAAACCCTGGGATAGGGAGGGGGAGGCACGGCAAACACTGGGATAGGGAGGGGGAGGCACGGCAACCCCTGGGAGAGGGAGGTGGAGGCACAGCAACCCCTGGGAGAGGGAGGTGGAGGCACAGCATAACCCTGGGAGAGGAAGGTGGAGGCACGGCAAACCCTGGGATAGGGAGGGGGAGGCACGGCAAACCCTGGGATAGGGAGGGGGAGACACGGAAACCCCTGGGAGAGGGAGGTGGAGGCACGGCAAACCCTGGGATAGGGAGGGGGAGGCACAGCAACCCCTGGGAGGGGGAAGCACGGGGGCAAATGACATCATATAAGAGACTGGGAAAAGGGAAGCCAGATGGTGGGAAGGATCAGTGGGTAACAGAGACGTAGATTAGAGGGATGTTCAGGAGTATGTCTGATGTATTAGGTGAACCACAGGTCCCTCACATAATGGATTCTGCAGAATGAAGCTCACAACATTTTGCTCGTAGCAGTATGTTGATAAAAGAGGTGTATATCTACACTCCTACGCGGCTTGAATAGAACCCCTGGGCTTTCCTGGGAAAGTCAGAACAATAACCTGAAGGGTGGGAACCAGTCATTTTATACCAGAACTCACCAGTTGTAATGCACTTAAACTTGTGAATACTGCATAAGATATCGTAAACGGACCCCTGCTATGTTAGGAAATGAAACATTCAGTGACAGCTATAGCAAACTATCATGTTCTGATATGATAAACACAGAGCAATGCCAATCTCTATCTCAGATTTACTCCACTATAATTGGGGAAAGAGGGAACTACTTATCCAGACAGTCTAAACGAGGTTACATTGCGCCAGAGACAGAATATGTCATCTACACTGAGTATACAAAACATTAAGAACACCTGCTCTTTCCATTACATACACTGACCAGGTGAATCCAGGTGAAAGCTATGATCCCTTATTGAGGTCAGTTGTTAAATCCACTTCAAATCAGTGTAGATGAAGGGTAAGAGATGGATTAAAGAAGGATTTCTAAGCCATGAGACATGGATTGTGTATGTGTGCCATTCAGACAGTGAATGAGCAAGACAAAAGATTTAAGTGCCTTTGAACGGGGTATGGTAGTAGGTACCAGGCGCACCGGTTTGTGTCAAGAACTGCAAAGCTGCTGGGTTTTTCCACACTAAACAGTTTCCAGTGTGTATCAAGAATGGTCCACCACGCAAAAGACATCTAGCCAACTTGACAATTGTGGGAAGCATTGGAGTCAACATGGGCCAGAATCCATGTGGAACGCCTTGTAGAGTCCATACCTTGTCGAATTGAGGCTGTTCTGTGGGCAAAAGCAGGTGCAACTTAATATTAGGAAGGTGTTCCTAATGCTTGGTATACTCAGTTCATATTTAATCTGAAATCTGTGTGAACACAAGTCACTTGGCAAAGCTAGGACATCAAGTTGACAAGGTGCAAAGACAGTCTTCCAAGGCAAGGCAATGATCTCTTGAAAGGCCATTTGGCATAAAAGTCATCTCTGCTATCCACATCAGTTTATATGGGATAATGCAATCACAAACCAGAGGAGAGTCAGAGAGTACTGTGTACAAGCAGACTTCAGTCCAACTACAGTAGGAGGCATGTCATCAGCCGCCTACATAGAAATACCAAGAATTCACCACGGCTCAGTATTCCAAAGAAGAAAGCCATTAAGCCATCATGGTTATAACAGAGGACAAAGATGCTTCAGGATAATGACATCACAGTTTGGTGCGATTCTTTAGAAAAAAATAATTGACTTAGTCAAAGATACACTTTAGTAGAGGCATTCAGCTACAGTTGTTGTAATTGCTTTTTTTGTCCTTGTTATAATGAAAAACAGCATGCAATGTGGGGTCGTTACTAGTTGAATTAAATCGATTTGTTAGTTTTGTGACGTTACTTTTTATCATCTAAATTCCTATATAAAAGGGCACAGAGGGGCAGTGTGTTGAGCACTGAATGATAAAGTAAAGAAATAGGTTAGTCTGTGTAGTGAAATGGAAGGAAACAACTTAACATTCTTCAGGCAAGAATAATGATGCCAGCACACACACATTAAATATCCTGCATTTGTGAAATTCAAATCGAGCCTCCAATCTCCAGAAGGCTCAATTTTTTTGAACCCACTTATAGTTAAATTGCAATACTCTATGAGTACCCGCTAAAGAGACAGGCTCTTAGTCACTTCGAGATTGTTCATAGAATATGAAGACTGTATAGAGAAGCAAGACCATCTGTGCTCAAATTCCAACCTCAAATGGCCTAAAACTGAATTAATCACAGAAGCGTCTCATTTAATAAGGGAGGTCTCTTGTGAATAAAAAGATGGTGCCTGAGCAGATGTCAACACATCAGAATTGGGTGCAGCTTGTTACCAGGGTAGGCCTCATCCTGCATGAATCTATACTGCTGAATGGTCTCTCCAAACCCATCATTTACAGTGGGATGTTATCCACATGTTGCCATCCATGGCAGAACATTCATTGTAGACAATCATCATTATACTATAGGAAAAATAAATCACAAACAGAAATTATAATAAGTATTCAGAGGAGTCTTTTCCACTAACTTGCCCATTCAAATCAAATGTGACTTGTCACACACGCCGAATACAACAGATGTAGACCTTACAGTGAAATACCAACAATTCCGTTTTAAGAAATCAAATAAAAAGTTTATAATTAAAGAGCAGCAGTAAAATAACAATAGAGAGACTATATTTAGAGGGTACCGGTACAGAGTCAATGTGTGGGGGCACCGGTTAGTCGAGGTAATTGAAGTAATATGTACATGTAGGTAGAGTTATTAAAGTGACTATGCATAGATAATAACAGAGTAGCAGCAGTGTAAAAGAGGGGGGACAATGCAAATAGTCTGGGAAGCCATTTGATTAGACATTCAGGAGTCTTATGGCTTGGGGGTAGAATCTGTTTAGAAGCATCTTGGACCTAAACTCGGTGCTCCGGTACCACTTGCCGTGTGGTAGCAGAGAGAACTGTCTATGACTAGGAAGGCTGGAGCCTTTGACAATTTTTAGGGCCTTCCTCTGACATCGCCTGGTATAGAGGTCCTGGATGGCAGGAAGCTTAGCCCCAGTGATGTACTGGGCTGTACTCACTACCCTCTGTAGTGCCATGCTGTCGGAGGCCGAGCAATTGCCATACCATGCAGTGATGCAACCCGTCAGGATGCTCTTGATGGTGCAGCTGTAGACATTTTTGAGGATCTCAGGACCCATGCCAAATCTTTTCATTCTCCTGAGGGGGAATAGGCTTTGTAGTGCCCTCTTCACGACTGTCTTGGTGTGCTTGGACCATGTTAGATTGTTGGTGATGTGGATACCAAGGAACTTGAAGCTCTCAACCTGCTCCACTACAGCCCCGTCGAGGAGAATGGGGACGTGCTTGGTCCTCCTTTTCCTGTAGTCCACAATCATCTCCTTTGTCATGATCACGTTGAGGGAGAGGTTGTTGTACTTGCACCATACGGTCAGGTCTGACCTCCCCCCTATATGCTGGCTCGTCGTTGTCGGTGATCAGACCTACCACTATTGTGTCATCGGCAAACTTAGTGATGGTGTTGGAGTCGTGTCTGGCTGTGCAGTCATGAGATATTCGTAGGTTTTGACCTTAAACTCATTTAATAAACGAGTGAACAAAACAAAAAGGGTCGTGCCCTCTTCACGACTGTCTGTCTTGACATCTAATTTGTAATTATCTTTGGGAATTCAGCCACATCATGCCAGTCTTCAATCATAGTAATGAATGACACATACACTCAGAGGCATACAGATGCCCCAACTGGCACGAGTTATTCGAATTTAACACGTTCAAAATCCCAAGTTGTCATCTCATCTCCAAATTCTAAAACTGGACTGCACGCCTGGTAGACAGTGAATCGCAATGCTGTGGTCAATACCAAATAATTAATTAGCTGCTCCTCTAGACCAATCAAAAGTTGGGAACCAGTGAGGCAAGACTGAGGTAATTTCGGATCTCTTTTTGGCCCCTTTTTAAACCTGAAGGAGTTTAAACACAGCATATACAAGCATATACAGGAGAGAGCCTTTAGTACATTACATAAGCCACAACTAATGATAATGAACAATTTGTCTTTCCTCCAGGGTAGGATTATGAAGATTTATACTTTGAGTATTGGCAAAAGTCCTATATAAACACTGGGCCTATCGGGACTGCCCTAGACACGCTGGGCAGAAACTCATTTTCTATGAGAAAGATGAGATGAATACTAGCAGCATGTTGTTCACTTCTCCCCAAGCTAAGGGGGATCCTCAGCAATGATCACTGAGAACATCTAAACAGTGGGGGGCTTCAGTAGTTTTGTTTTCTTCATACTGACTTACATGCCCCACATCTGTGAAGACTTTCGGAAGTTCAATAGCCTGACTACAAGATGCTGCTCTCTCTAAGCCCTAATGCAGAGTACCAAGGAACTTAAGCAACTTCTTCCTCAGTCCACGTGGGGTAAGTCAGGCTGAAAGTGAACAACAATAGCATTCTGTGCGATCATCACTTATCAGGAAATATGCTGGTTGAGTAAATAGCAAGCAGAGCAGACACTGAAAACAATAACCAACTATACTGAACAAAAATATAAAACGCAACATGTAAAGTGTTCTATACGCACAAAAATCATCTTTCTCTCAAATCTTGTGCACAAATTTGTTTACATTCCTTTAAGTGAGCATTTCTCCAAGATAATCCATCCACCTGACAGATGTGGCATATCAAGAAGCTGTTTAAACAGCATGATCATCACACAGGTGCACCTTGTGCTGGGGACAATAAAAGGGCACTCTAAAATGTGCAGTTTTTTTTTTCACGCCACAAATGTCTCAAGTTGAGGGAGTGTACAATTGGCATGCTGACTGCAGGAATTTTCGACCAGAGCTGTGGCCAGAAAATTTAATGTTAATTTCTCTACCATAAGCCACCTCCAACATCGTTTTAGAGAATTTGGCAGTACGTCCAACCGGCCTCACAACCGCAGACCACATGTAACCACACCAGCCCAGGACCTCCACATCCGGCTTCTTCACCTGCGGGATCGTCTGAGACCAGCTACCCGGACAGCTGATGAAACTGAGGAGTATTTCTGTCTGTAATAATGCCCTTTTGTGAGGAAAAACTCATTCTGATTGGCTGAGCCTAGCTCCCCAGTGGGTGGGCCTGGCTCCCATGTGGGTGGGCCTATCTCTCCCAGGTGCACCCTTGGCTGCGCCCCTGCCCAGTCATGTGAAATCCATAGATTAGAGCCTAATTCATTCATTTAAATTGACTGATTTCCATATATGAACCGTAAGAGGGTAAAATCGTTGAAATTGTTGCATGTTTGATTTATATTTTTGTTCAGTATAGAATAGGTCAGGTCTGATTCAGAGTGATCAAGACAGTTCTCTCTCAAGTGTCTTGAGTATCTACTCAACAAATAATTGCAACGAATTGAAAAGGAAAGAATAAACAGTCCATCTGTCTTGACAATGTCAGATTGGAAATATAGCCCCCCCCATTAGTAGCTCTGACTTTGCTGATTGCCACTTTGAGGAAAACCTGTACTTACTATGACTGTGATATGTGGTTGTCCCACATAGCTATTTTCAGATGAATGCAACTGGAAGTCTCTCTGGATAAGAACGTCTGATAAATGACTTAAATGTCTAAATAAACATATTCATCAGCTAGCAAACAATGCATTATGGATGAAAACCCCCAAGAAACAAATAACAAAATAAACCATATTCACAAGAAGCCGTCATGGAGTAATATTTTGGGGCACCTGCTGTCTTAAAAATGCCCTTTAAACAGTTACGCAATGCTCTCATTATTGCATTATCTCTCCCGTCACTGGCTAGGGCAAATGTGCCCTATATCCTGAGGTAGAGTGTAAATGCTACGAACACATAACAGATAGGACAGTTGACACCGGGAAATCTGTGAAACATTTGCATAATGCAAGCACACAAGAGTGTGGTCAGATAACCCCTTTGACCTCTGGTTGCGTTGCAGACAAAGGACTAATTGAGACTTCTCTACTCGGGAACATAGATACTCTGAATAACTCAAAGGACACACACCCAGTCTTGGCTAACAGACTGCTCTGAATACCTCTCAAAGGACACATACCCAGCCTTAGCTGACAGACTGCTCTGAATACCTCTCAAAGGACACATACCCAGCCTTAGCTGACAGACTGCTCTGAATACCTCTCAAAGGACACACACCCAGCCTTAGCTGACAGACTGCTCTGAATACCTCTCAAAGGACACACACCCAGCCTTAGCTGACAGACTGCTCTGAATACCTCTCAAAGGACACACACCCAGCCTTAGCTGACAGACTGCTCTGAATACCTCTCAAAGGACACATACCCAGCCTTAGCTGACAGACAACTTCAGTACGACAAGAGGCTGGACATCATTTAGTGGTCTGCCATTGACTGTAAAATATCATAAAAAATTGTATGTAGCCTTCCATGTCCCTTATATAATGCAGCATAGGACTATACTGTAACACTGGAAACACTGAAAAGACATTGATTGTTAAGTGTAAGTGGATGGGACAGGCCCACTGGAACTCATTAATATGCCAACTGCGAGAGCTTCCAGGAAGAGACTGAATAAATACAGAGGCTCAAGCCAAGTACACATGTTGGATATACACTACCATTCAAAAGTTTGGGGTCACTGAGAAATGTCATTGTTTTTTAAAGAAAAGCACATTTTTTTGTCCATTAAAATAACATCAAATTGATCAGAAATACAGTGTAGACATTGTTACACTCCTGTGTTCCAATGGCACGATGTGTTAGCTAATCCAAGTCTCAATGTCAACAGTGTAGAAACGACTACGGGATGCTGGCCTTCTAGGCAGAGTCGCAAAGAAAAATCAATATCTCAGACTGGCCAATAAAAAGAAAAGATTAAGATGGGAAAAAGATCAAAGACACTGGACAGAGGAACTCTGCCTAGAACGCCAGCATCCCGAAGTCGCCTCTTCACTGTTGACGTCGAGTCTGTTGTTTTGCGGGTACTATTTAATGAAGCTGCCTTGTACTTTTAACATTTTCTTTCCTCGTTAATGCATTTGAGCCAATCAGTTGTGTTGTGACAAGGTAGGGGTGGTATACAGAAGATAACCCTATTTGGTAAAATACCAAGTCCATATTATGGCAAGAACAGCTCAAATAAGCAAAGAGAAACGACAGTCCATCATTCCTTTAGGACATGAAGGTCAATCAATCTGGGAACATTTTAAGAACTTTGAAAGTTTCTTCAAGTTCAGTCCCAACAACCATCAAGAACTAATGATGAAAATGGCTCTCATGAGGACCGCCACAGGAAAGGAAGACCCAGAGTTACATCTGCTGCAGAGGATAACATCATTAGTTACCAGCCTCAGAAATTGCAGCCCAAATAAATGCTTCACAGAGTTCAAGTAACAGACACATCTCAACATCAACTGTTCAGAGGAGACAGCGTAAAATCCGGCCTTCATGGGCGAATTGCTGCTAAGAAACCACTACTAAAGGACACCAATAAGAAAAAGAAACTTGCTTGGGCCAAGAAACACGAGCAATGGACATTAGACAGGTGGAAATCGTTCCATTGGTCTGATGAGTCCAAATGTGAGATTTTTGGATCTAACCACCGTGTCTTTGTGAATAGGTGAACGGATGAGTAGGTGAACGGATGATCTCCGCATGCGTGGTTCCCACCGTGAAGCATGGAGGTGTGATGGTGCGATGCTGGTGACACTGTCTGTGATTTATTTAGAATTCAAGGCACACTTAACCAGCATGGCTACCACAGCATTCTGCAACGATATGCCATCCCATCTGGTTTGCCCTTAGTGGGACTATCATTTGTTTTTCAACAGGGCAATTACCCAACACACCTCCAGGCTGTGTAAGGGCTATTTGACCAAGACGGAGAGTGATGGAGTGCTGCATCAGATGACCTGGCCTCCACAATCATCCGACCTCAACCCAATTGAGAATGTTTGGGATGACTTGGACCGCAGAGTGAAGGAAAATGTGGGAACTCCTTCAAGACTGCTGGAAAAACATTCCAGTTGAAGCTGGTTGAGAGAATGCCAAGAGTGTGCAAAGCTGTCATCAAGGCAAAGGGTGGCTACTTTTAAGAATCTAAAATATATTTGGATTTGTTTAACATTTTTCAGTATGTTATTTCATAGTGTATGTCTTCACTATTATTCTACAATGTAGAAAATAGTAAAAATAAAGAAAAACCCTTGAATGAGTAGGTGTGTCCAAACATTTGACTGGTACTGTGTACACACACACACACACACACACACACACACACACACACACACACACACACACACACACACAAACACACAAACACACAAACACACCTCTTGATTTTTTTCCATATTTTGCTGCGTTAGTCTTATTCTAAAATGGATTAAACTGTTTACAATCAATACCCCATAATGACAGAGCAAAAACAGTTTTTTACACATTTTTGCTAACTTCTACCATTTTTAAATGCAAATATTGCATTTGCATAAGTATTCAGACCCTTTACTCAGTACCTTTGGCAGCGATTACAGCATTGGGTCGTCTTGGGCATGACACAAAGCTTGGCACACCAGTACTTGGGGAGTTTCTCCCATTCTTTTCTGCAGATCCTCTCAAGCTTTGTCTGGATGGGGAGCATCGCTGCATAGCTATTTTCAGGTCTCTTCAGCGATGTTTGATCTCGCTCAAGTCCGTGCTCTGGCTGGGCCACTCAGAGACTTGTCCCAAAGCCACTCCTGCATTGTCTTGGCTGTGTGCTTAGGGTCATTGTCCTGTCGGAAAGTGAGCCTTCAGCCTCAGTCTGAGTGCTCTGGAGCAGGTTTTCATCAAGGATCTCTCTGTACTTTGCTCCGTTCTTCTTTCCCTCGATCCTGACTAGTCTCCCAGTCCCTGCCGCAGGTTTCCTCCAGATGTGAAGCTTGGTATTGAGGCCAAAGAGCACAATCTTGGTTTCATCAGACCAGATAATCTGGTTTCTCATGGCCTGAAGAGTCCTTTAGGTGCCTTCTAGCAAACTCCAAGTGGTCTGTCATGTGCATTTTACAGAGGAGTGGCTTCCGTCTGGCCACTCTACCATAAAGGCCTGATTGATGGAGTGCTGCAGAGATGGTTGTCCTTCTGGAAGATTCTCCCATCTCCACAGACGAACTCTGGAGCTCTGTAAGAGTGACCATCGGGTTGTTCGTCACCTCCCTGACCAAGGCCCTCTTCCCCCAATTGCTCAGTTTGGCCAACCAGCCAGCTATAGGAAGTCTTGGTGGTTCCAAACTTCTTCCATTTAAGAATGATGGAGGCCACTGTGTTCTTGTGTACCTTCAATGCTGCAGAAATGTTTTGGTACCCTTCCCCAGGTCTGTGCCTCTACACAATCCTGTCTCGGAGCTCTACGGACAATTTCTTCGACCTCATGGCTTGGTTTTTGCTCTGACATGTACTGATAACTGTGGGACCTTATATAGACAGGTGTGTGCCTTTCCAAATCATGTCCAATCAATTGAATTTACCACAGGTGAACTCCTATCAAGCTGTAGAAACATCTCAAGTATGATCAATGGAAACAGGATAAACCAGAGCTCAATTTCAAGTCTCATAGCAAAGGGTCTGAATACTTAAAATAAGGTATTTCTGTTTTTTATTTGTATTAAATTTGCTTTTCACATTGTCATTATGGGGTATTATGGGGTATTATGGGGTATTGTGGGGTATTGTGGGGTATTGTGGGGTATTGTGGGGTATTGTGGGGTATTGTGGGGTATTGTATTGGGGTATTGTGGGGTATTGTGGGGTATTGTGGGGTATTGTGGGGTATTGTGGGGTATTGTGGGGTATTATGGGGTATTGTGGGGTATTATGGGGTATTGTGGGGTATTATGGGGTATTGTGGGGTATTGTGGGGTATTTGGGTGGGGTATTATGGGGTATTGTGGGGTATTATGGGGTATTGTGGGGTATTGGGGTATTATGGGGTATTGTGGGGTATTGTGGGGTATTGTGGGGTATTATGGGGTATTGTGGGGTATTGTGGGGTATTATGGGGTATTGTGGGGTATTATGGGGGTATTGTGGGGTATTATGGGGTATTGTGGGGTATTATGGGGTATTGTGGGGTATTATGGGGTATTATGGGGTATTGTGGGGTATTGTGGGGTATTATGGGGTATTATGGGGTATTGTGTGTAGTTTGATGAGGGAATTTAAAAAAATCTATTTTAGAATAAAATAAAACGTGGAAAAAGTCAAGGGGCCTGAATACACTACACAACATTGAATGGTTCCA
Organism: Oncorhynchus nerka; assembly: GCF_034236695.1. Lineage (NCBI taxonomy): Eukaryota > Metazoa > Chordata > Actinopteri > Salmoniformes > Salmonidae > Oncorhynchus > Oncorhynchus nerka. The sequence goes on from NC_088422.1 coordinate 92,806,872, forward strand.
GATGGCGGCTTGCCAAACCTTTAAATGTATAATCTTAACCTCACCCATAACCCTTAACCTAACCTTCTCCAAATGAGTCATTTTAGAACAAATTCTTATTTTCAATGACGGCCTAGGAATAGTGGATTAACTGCCTTGTTCAAGGGCAGAACGACAGATTTTTAACCTTGTCAGCTCTGGGATTTGATCTTGCAAGCTTCCGGGAACTAGTTCAATGCTGTAACCACTAGGCTACCTGCCGCCCCGCTCCTATGCCTAACTTAGAAGATGTACTATGCAGAAATCGCTCTGCCCTTTCCTAGTTGCTAAAATTCTAATAGTTCGCCTAATTTCAGTTTGTGACAAAACAAGCAAGTATAGTGTAGAGAATCATTGTACCATCTAAACCACTGTGAAATATATTTTACATAACCAAAAATATTGTATTTTCAGCTGATGTACAAAACCGAAAGTAAAAGACGCAAAAACAAAACGAGAAGCATAGAAATAGCACATAAAGAACAGTCCTGCAGCTTCTCAGACTTGCTTCCAATGAGAATGACAGATCTATAACTCCTATTTCTATGTCAATTTTATCTGGACGCCCAAAAAGTGACATATTGCAGCGTTAACCTTTGGATCTGCCGGCTGAATATCCACTTCCTAAATCATAGCCTTCACTGCCATTCAGAATAGTGATTGAATAGTCAATATTCAGTGACATAATTAAATAACCAGTTCGGCCAGAACAGTATTTATGCTGTGGATGTTTGTGGAGTCTGGTCATCGCCCTCTGCTCTCCTGGCGATTAAGCTGCGACTCTCTCCATTGCAATGTCCTCCTAACTTCAGAACACCGCTGTCAGGACACTGATGTTAGATAGGTGGCAGAAAGAAAAGGAAGAACATTTTGGGAAACTTCTCCCAAAACCTATTTCAGTGAGTCAGCCTGCCATGATGCAGACAGATGGTCTTATTCCTAGAGGCACTCTTGGGGAACCGAAGGAGTATCAGCCCACAACATTGCCTTTTGCTTTAGTTCACCTTGAGTGCTCTGTCGTTTGGCTAAAACCATTTGGGACTTGGTTGCAAACCATTTACCCTTCATTCTAATTAACTCAATACGTATCCAATCTGAAAGTCAGACTGCGTTTCTACATGGCACCTTTGAAAGTGCCAGTTACACATTAGCAGACTTGTCTTGGACGAAATGGCCAATTAACTTTCTCCCTTTGGAAAGGCCAAAAGTATCCCTTTACACGGTTTGAAAATGGCAGATTTGGACACCAATAAGTACCGAAATTAGAAGTCAGTGGCTGTACAGTAACATGCTATACATGACGTCAGAGCTCAGTGGCTGTACAGTAACATGCTATACATGACGTCAGAGCTCAGTGGCTGTACAGTAACATGCTATACATGACGTCAGAGCTCAGTGGCTGTACAGTAACATGCTATACATGACGTCAGAGCTCAGTGGCTGTACAGTAACATGCTATACATGACGTCAGAGCTCAGTGGCTGTACAGTAACATGCTATACATGACGTCAGAGCTCAGTGGCTGTACAGTAACATGCTATACATGACGTCAGAGCTCAGTGGCTGTACAGTAACATGCTATACATGACGTCAGAGCTCAGTGGCTGTACAGTAACATGCTATACATGACGTCAGAACTCAGTGGCTGTACAGTAACATGCTATACATGACGTCAGAGCTCAGTGGCTGTACAGTAACATGCTATACAGAGCTCAGTGGCTGTACAGTAACATGCTATCAGAGCTCAGTGGCTATACAGTAACATGCTATACATGACGTCAGAGCTCAGTGGCTGTACAGTAACATGCTATACATGACGTCAGAGCTCAGTGGCTGTACAGTAACATGCTATACATGACGTCAGAGCTCAGTGGCTGTACAGTAACATGCTATACATGACGTCAGAGCTCAGTGGCTGTACAGTAACATGCTATACATGACGTCAGAGCTCAGTGGCTGTACAGTAACATGCTATACATGACGTCAGAGCTCAGTGGCTGTACAGTAACATGCTATACATGATGCCAGAGCTCAGGCTCTCCGCTTCACAGCTGTTGTTTTGTTTGTCGTTGTTGTCTGAGTAAGGGAAATGCTGTAAATTAAGATGACTCAATGTATTTTGAAAGTTGAGAATCATAATGAAATACAAGCAAGCCAAACACCTCTGAGTCCAGATGTGCACTTCATATATATATTAGTTTTATGATATGTAGTGCCAACATTTAGGATCGCTATGTCTGATGTACAGTTACAAGATGTTATGGCATTATACCCTGGGTTGCCCTGAACAGAATGAGCCTGTGTTTGTTGTATTGTAAAGAAAATGTTCCACGGACCACACATCTGAATGCACTCATGACTCCATTCTATGTGCACCAAAATGACCACCTGCTTCTCTGAATTGCCTTGTGAAAGCCTAATACTGTAAGATCATATTTTATCATTTAGCTAGTCATGTTGGCAATAGAAGCTTTCAAACGATGTCCACCTGACCCAGATCGTGATTTATAATGGATCGTGTTTGAATCGTTTAGACAACAACAGCAATTGTGTGAAGGCGGGAATGCTGGGCTGTGTTCCAAAGAGTGTGTGTTCTAATTCCTCATTGACACAGCTAGGAGAGATCACAAAGCACCTCATAGTTGAAGACTGAGTCATAAAAGTGTGTTGGAGTGGTTTGTGGCCACTTGGAGACGCCAGTTACACTTCTCACTCAAACTCCTGTCATTATTTTGTCTTATGTTGCACCTTCCCCAAATTCTCCAAGAATATTTTTGTGTTACTGACTGTATCCAGAGCATTTTGAGATTTCGTTTTGAACAAATGCGACGGAAAAGTTAATTTAAAATGCACATCGAATCAACAGTGTAAAGGTTTGAATTCAGTCTTGTGTTTGGTGAACTGTTTTGTCCTCACCTTTAGACTAATAATGTTCCCATAAATGCCAAACTGTTCCCTTTTCATTGCTACCATGGTTATGCATACCATATTTCCTCTGGAAGAAACATTTCAATGTAGCCCTCTCCATGCAGGCCAATTCCCACGAGTGCAAAAGGTTACTTCTCATAAGTCATAGAATCCTTGCAGCATATCAGTTTTCCACTCCATTTGAGAGGGTCTTTTTTAAGGCAGTACAGTCAATGTAATTACTGAATTACTACACAGCCTTTGATCCTTGAGAATCATATTCAAGATGAGGGCAACTTGATTAAAAACGTTTCATCCTTTGCAGATTTTCGGTGAGAGCACATTCAAGTACCTTTTGGTTGACTTTAATGACAAGTTAATAATTCATTCTGTCCTGTTTAATAATTGATTCTGGCCGGCAGGATTTGCGAGCCAGAAGACACTTTATAACTACTGAATAGCAAAGCATTAGCGTAAGAATAGTCTGTACATTAAGATTCTTTACTCATCCAAACCATTTGTAATCGATTATCATGTGGTTGCTTTCTGGTTCAACTGAAGAAGGTTAGAGCCCCAAGAGAAATACGCATTGAGGTATACAGGAGCACGGCACAGAAAAACATCAAAGACTTTTTGAAAACTTTGACATGATAGAAAATGCAATCTGGACAAGCATTACCACCCAATTTTCCTTCCACTATGGAATTATGTGTAACTGCATCACTCCATGACCCTTAAGCCAGTTTAAGTAAGAAAACTCAGGTAATATTATTCAGAAAACATTAATAACATAATGAGGGATTTTCCTGTCGATCATTGCATATACTAAAACATTCAATACAATTTAAAGGTTTAAATATGCGTTCCACAGGGACTAGTTAAAGTAAGAAACTGTCAAAGTATTTCCTGTAAAAGTAGATGGAACAAGATGACTGGATTGTTCAATGAATACAGTAGCAAAAGAAAAAAGTGGCAGTGATTTCCACGTTCTGTCGAGTGATTGAAGCTCGTTGTTACTGTGTGGATCAAAATTACCCCATTTGAGACTTGCTTCTTCGAGGTAGAAAGACGTTTTTCTCATAGCCTGTGGAAATTCACTGCTACAGTAAGCAATGTAAGGAATTCTCGAATACCTGGTGAAAGCTCTCTTATACAAAATGTTCCTTTTAAACTTCAAACTTACCATTAAGGAAGGCAGTGTTGGATTACTCTCAAATCAGAATAATTAGCTGGAAAGGTTTTCCTCCGAGTATGACTATGTTGCATCTTTGAAGGGTTCATGTGGGTTCAATGTTTCCTTCAGAGGGTGATGAGTGAATCATGCTCAACAATAATCAGCCACGAAATTCAACAAGGCCTTGTATTAGAAATACCCTCCACTCAGGGATTCCATGCTGTTGGCATCCTTCACTACCCTCCACTCAGGGACTCCATGCCGTTGGCATCCTTCACTACCCTCCACTCAGGGATTCCATGCTGTTGGCATCCTTCACTACCCTCCACTCAGGGATTACATGCTGTTGGCATCCTTCACTACCCTCCACTCAGGGATTCCACGCTGTTGGCATCCTTCACTACCCTCCACTCAGGGATTCCACGCCGTTGGAATCCTTCACTACCCTCCACTCAGGGATTCCATGCTGTTGGCATCCTTCACTTACCCTCCACTCAGGGATTCCATGCTGTTGGCATCCTTCACTACCCTCCACTCAGGGATTCCATGCTGTTGGCATCCTTCACTACCCTCCACTCAGGGATTCCATGCTGTTGGCATCCTTCACTACCCTCCACTCAGGGATTCCATGCGGTTGGCATCCTTCACTACCCTCCACTCAGGGATTCCATGCTGTTGGCATCCTTCACTACCCTCCACTCAGGGATTCCATGCTGTTGGCATCCTTCACTACCCTCCACTCAGGGATTCCACGCTGTTGGCATCCTTCACTACCCTCCACTCAGGGATTCCATAGTTTCCCCACAACACCCTTTTAATGTTGTTGGTTGTGACTCACGCTAAAATAGTAATGTTCTTGGTTATGACTCAAACTAAAAGAGTAATAAACAACAATTAACCTCCAATATACTTTATAAAGAAATCAAGACCAAAGTTGGATTCACACCTGGGTCTTTAAAAATGTAATTTTAGAAAGATCAAAGCTCAAAACCATTGTCCAGGTTTGAATTATCTAGTGAAGTAGTACATTGTAACATGACCCATAAGAGACTAAGCAAAGCCAGTCATGCATGATAACCTGGATGTGTTGTAAATAGTAGGCCAGTAGGATATAATGAACTACATCCCTGGGTAAACATCCATAGTAGCCAACCACCATTATTGGTGTCTTACCTGTCCCGCAGGTGGCACTGCACTCAGTCCATGAGCCATACTTCCAGAAGAAACCGGGGATAGGGATGTCATTGTCTGAGTCCAGAAGAGTCTCTCTATGGATGGTGTACTCATAGCGCACCCCTGGGTTGGTCTCCTGGAAGAGTAGCTGTAGAACACATAGGATCAATCAGAATGAGACAGACGAGACAGCATGAAAACAGACAGCACGAGACGAGACAGATGCCATGAGAGACGAGACAGATGCCATGAGAGACGAGACAGATACCATGAGAGACGAGACAGATACCATGAGAGACGAGACAGATGCCATGAGAGACGAGACAGATACCATGAGAGACTAGACAGACAGCATGAGACAAACAGCATGAGATAGACAAGACAGACAGCATGAGACAGATGAGACAGACAGCATGAGACAGACGAGACAGACAGACGGCATGAGACAGACAGACAGCATGAGACAGACGAGACCGACAGCATGAGACAGACGAGACAGATGGCATGAGACAGACAGACAGCATGAGACAGACGAGACAGACAGCATGAGACAGACGAGACAGACGGCATGAGACAGACAGACAGCATGAGACAGACAAAACAGACAAGACCGCATGAGACAGACGAGACAGCATGAGACAGACGAGACAGCATGAGACAGCATGAGAAAGCATGAGACAGACGAGACAGCATGAGACAGCATGAGACAGACGAGACAGACAAAAGCATAAAACACACAAACTAAAAGCTCAAACAGTCAACAAGCCATTGCTGCTTCGGATCACATATTTCTTGAAGTGAGTGATGTTGAAGGGTTTGTTGTTTGGTGTGTACTGTGTGTGTGTGTACTATGTGTATGTGTCATGTGGTATGGGGGGGGCATGTCTTTTGGGGAGTGTGTGGAATGTGCTCATGTTAGTGGTTTGAGGTGTGTGTGGCTAATATGTATTTAGGAGATTGGATTGAGTGGTGGATGATCCCACAGGAGGGGGGCATATTCCAGCCAACAGCACAATCACGTACCAATTTCCACTTTAATTTCTGGACCAAGCATCATTGGGAGGCCCTGAGCTGATCTCAGCTATCCAAACAGACAGGATGTAAAGTTAGAACAGGTCAGCTTGGGACAGCACCGGGAGACTGCCAGGGCACAGAGTCTGTTGGCTGTGATACTCAGTGATACGCTGCCTGTACCCTAATCTTGCACAGGCAGTAAGCAATAACTCATGTTGCATACTTCATAGAGCAGGACTCTCCAACCTTTTCTAGCATGAGAGCTACTTTAAATGAAACATGTCCCAAGCTAGCTTTCTAGCTTTCAAGTAGGAACATTCTACTTTTCTTTCCCCTGCAACTCTTCACTAGGAGAAAGTATGTTTTCTGTCAATATACTGGTTAATAAACAACTAACGGGGGCTCTATTAAATCTGCAACCCCCCCCCCCCGCCCATCCCACCATTATGTTTTATCGTTTCCCAAATTATGTTCAGTTCAAAATGTCCTGGTTTTTCACTCTTAAAATTACTTTGATTCATAGAGAAACAACGAAATTGGATGTTCTGAGTTCATGGTTCAGGCCCCTTAGTTCCAGTGAAGGGAAATCGTAATGCTATAGCATACAATGACGTTCTAGAAGGTTCTGTGCTTCCAACTTTGTGGCAACAGTTTGGGGAAGAACCTTTCCTGTTTCAGCATGACAATGCCCAAGTGCACAAAGCGAGCTACATACAGAAATGGTTTGTCAAGATCGGTGTGGAAGAACTTGACTGGCCTGCACAGAGCCCTGACCTCAACCCCATCGAACACCTTTGGGTTGAATTGAAACGCAGACTGCGAGCCAGACCTAATCGCCAAACATCAGTGCCTGACCTCACTAATACTTGTGGCATGGAAGCAAGTCCCAACATCTAGTGGAAAGCCTTCCCAGAACAGTGGAGTATTTTGTAGCAGCAAAGGGGGGACCAACTCCATATTAATGCCCATGATTTTGGAATGAGATTTTCGACGAGAAGGTGTCCACACACTTTTGGTTATGTAGTGTACTTCTGCCAGGTAAGCCTACTCTGCAGTTAACATTTAATTGAGAAGGTTTTTGGGAAAGTATTTCTGTCAACCCACAAGATGGTTACCACATCAACTGGCTACACACTGAGTGATAGACCAAAGCACGCATGACACAGACAGACATAATGCTGGAAATTCATTGACAGATACTGTGCTAGGTTTGGCTTTTTAAGACAATAGTGGCTAACCAGGGATGGGATAATGTCAATGTTGCGTTGATTAGATAGTAATGTGACCATCCTACAAGACAAATTTCAAATGTCACTCACAACAAAGGGAACTAACAAAGAAAATCACTTTGACAACCAAAATAAAACCAAAAGGGGTTCAAAGGAAGTTCAAATCAAATGCTATTGGTCACATACACATGGTTAGCAGATGTTAATGCGAGTGTAGTGAACTGCTTGTGCTTCTAGTTCCGACAGTGCAGTAAGATCTAACAAGTAATCTCACAATTCCCCAACAACTACCTAATACACACAAATCTAAAGGGATGGGGCCTCCCGGGTGGCGCACTGATCTAAGGCTGTGGCACTAGAGATTCTAGGTTCAAGTCAAGGCTCTGACGCAGCCAGCTACGACCGGCAGACCGATGGGGCTGCGCACAATTGGCCCAGCATCTTCCGGGTTAGGGGAGGGTTTGGTCAGCAGGGATGTCCTTGTCCCCATCACGCACTAGCGACTCCTGTGGCGGGCCGGATGCAGTGCACGCTGACACGGTCGCCAGGTGTACGATGTTTCCTCTGACACATTGGTGTGGCTGGCTTCTGGGTTAAGTGGGCATTGTGTCAAGAAGCAGTGTGGCTTGGTTGGGTTGTGTTTCGGAGGACACGAGGCTCTCGACCTTCGCCTCTCCAGAGTCCATACAGGAGCTGCAGCAATGAGACAATACTGTAACTACCAATTGGATACCACGAAATTGGGGAGAAAAAGGGGTAAGAAAACAAAACAAAAACAAATCTAAAGGGATGGCATAAGAATATGTACATATAGGGGTGGCAGGGTAGCCTAGTGGTTAGAGTGTTGGACTAATAACCAGAAGGTTGCAAGTTCAAACTCCCGAGCTGACAAGGTACAAATCTGTTGTTCTGCCCCTGAACAGGCAGTTAACCCACTGTTACTAGGCCGTCATTGAAAATAAGAATTTGTTCTTAACTGACTTGCCTAGTGTCCTGGAGGGCAGGTAGTTTGCCCCCGGTGATGCGTTGTGCAGACCCACCCTCTCGAGAGCCTTGCGGTTGAGGACGGTGCAGTTGCCGTGCCAGGCAGTGATACAGCCCAAAAGGATGCTCTCAATTGTGCAGCTGTAAAAGTTTGGCGCTGTCACGCCTTCTTCACCACACTGTCTGTGTGGATGGACGATTTCAGTTTGTCTGTGATGTGTACACCCAGGAACTTAAAACTTTCCACCTTCTCCACTGCTGTCCCTTCAATGTGGATAGGGGGGTGCTCCCTCTGCCGTTTCCTGAAGTCAACGATCATCTCCTTTGTTTTGTTGACGTTGAGTGAGAGGTTGTTATCCTGTGCACTCATCTCCTCCCTGTAGGCTGTCTCGTCGTTGTTGGTAATCAAGCCCACTACTTTTGTGTTGTCTGCAAACTTGATGATTGAGTTGGAGAGATATACCTGCTGGAGCACGTGCTACAGGTGGGTGCTGCTATGGTGACCAGCGAGCTGAATAACTACACTGTTTATATTCGGCCATATTCCCAGTCCTCTTTCCATGGTTAAGTAAACGCTTTCAGTTTTGCGCGAAAGCCGCCATCCATCCATGGTTTTTGGTTAGGGTAGGTTTTGATAGTCACAGTGGGTACAACATCTCCAATGCACTTCCTTATAAACTCACTCACCGAGTCAGCGTATAGATCGATGTCATTCTCTGAGGCTGCCTGGAACATTTCCCAGTCCACGTGATCAAAACAATCTTGAAGCATGGATTCCGATTGGTCAGACCAGTGTTGAATGGTTCTAGTCAAGGGTACATCCTGTTTGAGTTTCTACCTATAGGACGGTAGAAGCAAGATGGAGTCGTGGTCGGATTTGCCGAAGGGGGAGCGGGGGAGGGCCTTGTATGCATAGCAGAAGTCAGAGTAGCAATGGTTCAGTGTATTGCCTGTGCGGGTGCTGCAATCAATATGCTGATAGAATTTAGGTAGCCCTTAGGTTCTGAAAGACACCCATGTTTGTGCCCACTAAAAAATGGCAAAGCCACTAGTAAGGGGTTAAGGCTATCGACTCTGTCAATCACCACATTCTTATCGGCAGATTCGACAGCCTTGGTTTCTCAAATGACTGTAAACTCTCCTTCCAGACTCACATTAAGCATCTCCAATCCAAAATCAAATCTAGTATCGGCTTCCTATTTCGCAAAAGAAAGCATCCTTCACTCATGATGCCAAAAATACCCTCGTAAAACTGACTATCCTACCGATCCTTGACTTCGGCGATGTAATTTACAAAATAGCCTCCAACACTCTATACAGCAAATTGGATGCAGTCTATCACAGTGCCATCCAAAGCCCCATATACTACCCACCACTGCGACCTGTATGCTCTCGTTGGCTGGCCCTTGCTTCATATTCGTCACCAAACCCACTGGCTCCAGGTCATCGATAAGTCTTTGCTAGGTAAAGTCCCGCCTTATCTCAGCTCACTGGTCAACATAGCAGCACCCACCCGTAGCACGCGCTCCAGCAGGTATATTTCACCGGTCATCTCCAAAGCCAATTCCTCATTTGGCAGCCTTTCCTTCCAGTTCTTTGCTACCAATGACTGGAACGAATTGCAAAAATCACTGAAGCTGGAGACTCACATCTCCCTCACTAACTTTAAGCACCAGCTGTCAGAGCAGCTCACAGATTATTGTAACTGTAAATAGCCCTTCCAACTACCTCATCCCCATATTGTTCTTCTTTTTTTTCTCCTTTGCACCCCAGTATCTCTACTTGCACACTCATCTTCTGCATCTATCACTCCAGTGTTTAATTGCTAAATTGTAATTACTTCGCCACTACTTATTGCTTTACCTCACTAATCTTACCTCATTTGCACATAGTGTATATATACTTTTCTATTGTGTTATTGACTGTACGTTTGTTTATTCCATGTGTAACTCTGTGTTGTTGTTTGTGTCGCACTGCTTTGCCATATCTTGGCCAGGTCGCAGTTGTAAATGAGAACTTGTTCTCAACTGGCCGACCTGGTTAAATAAAGGTGAAATAAAAACAACAAAAAGAATTGCCTTCACTGCCATTCAGAATAGTGATTGAATAGTCAATAATAAAAAAAGACAACCATGTGGATGCCCACTGAAAGTTGGCAAAGCCACTAGTAAGCAGTGGTGGAAAAAACAACCAATTGTCATACTTGAGTAAAAGTAAAGATAATAAATAAAAGTAAAGATAAGTAAAGACCTTAATAGAAAGTTACTCAAGTAAAAGTGAAAGTCATCCAGTAAAATACTACTTGAGAAAAAGTCTAAAATTTTTGGTTTTAAACATACTTAAGTATTAAAAGTAAATATAATTGCTAAAATGTATTTAAGTATCAAAAGTAAACGTACAAGTTTAAATCATTTAAAATTCCTTATATAAAGCAAACCAGACGGCACAATTGTCTTGTCCTGTCCTGCTAAAATTGCATGTACTTTCAGAATTGTTCGGCAAGCTACTCATAGGTGGGCTGCGAGCTACTGGTAGCTTACCATCAACCTGTTGGAGACCCCTGCCATAGAGAAGGGTTCCTGGCAACTAATCTATAAGCCTTTGTTTAACATTACAAATAGGTGATCAATTACACAATGTTGAACATTGGGCTCTCTCTCTCTTTTTGTGGAAAAAGAACAACAATATCTTTGCTAATTTCACTGTCACTGTCGTGTTAGGAGCTGGAACAAGCATATTTGTTTTCAGGCCAGATGAAACCCCAAATTCTGGCCTCCACTTTCACGGATGCCTCGTGTCTGATTGGATCATTGAAATCTACTGAAAGCATTGACAACCGCAGCATTAAAAAGAATAGCCGACAGCATTATGTTGCAGTGTATGAATGGTGTTACCATGGTAACTCTGCAGCACTCTGTATGCTGTAACTCTCTACATGTTGATCTCCAGAGTCTAGATTTGAGTTTAGGTTGTGTATGAATGATGTTACCATGGTAACTCCGCAGCACTCTGTATGCTGTAACTCTCTACATGTTGATCTCCAGAGTCTAGATTTGAGTTTAGGTTGTGTATGAATGATGTTACCATGGTAACTCCGCAGCACTCTGTATGCTGTAACTCTCTACATGTTGATCTCCAGAGTCTAGATTTGAGTTTAGGTTGTGTATGAATGATGTTACCATGCAGCACTCTGTATGCTGTAACTCTCTACATGTTGATCTCCAGAGTCTAGATTTGAGTTTAGGGTATGAATGATGTATGAATGATGTTACAGAGTCTAGATTTGAGTTTAGGTTGTGTATGAATGATGTAACTCCAGCACTCTGTATGCTGTAACTCTCTACAGCACTCTGTATGCTGTAACTCTCTACACGTTGATCTCCAGAGTCTAGATTTGAGTTTAGGTTGTGTATGAATGATGTTACCATGGTAACTCCGCAGCACTCTGTATGCTGTAACTCTCTACATGTTGATCTCCAGAGTCTAGATTTGAGTTTAGGTTGTGTATGAATGATGTTACCATGGTAACTCCGCAGCACTCTGTATGCTGTAACTCTGTTGATCTCCAGAGTCTAGATTTGAGTTTAGGTTGTGTATGAATGATGTTACCATGGTAACTCCGCAGCACTCTGTATGCTGTAACTCTCTACATGTTGATCTCCAGAGTCTAGATTTGAGTTTAGGTTGTGTATGAATGATGTTACCATGGTAACTCCGCAGCACTCTGTATGCTGTAACTCTCTACACGTTGATCTCCAGAGTCTGAATGATGTTACCATGGTAACTCCGCAGCACTCTGTATGCTGTAACGTTGATCTCCAGAGTCTAGATTTGAGTTTAGGTTGTGTATGAATGATGTTACCATGGTAACTCTGCACTCTGTATGCTGTAACTCTCTACATGTTGATCTCCAGAGTCTGAATGATGCTGTAACTCTGCAGCACTCTACATGTTGATCTCCAGAGTCTAGATTTGAGTTTAGGTTGTGTAATCTGTTATTGAATCACAGTGAAATAACTAAGTGGACTTCAGGAATCATATTGGAATGGAGCAAAATGACAAAGTCAAAGCACAAAGTGTTACGTCTGACTATTAAGTCATGTCACAGTGAGTTTGACCATTTTATACAGAGTTAGAAGTGAAACACTGGCCGTGATATCTCTTCCCCGTGGGATAAATAATTACATGACGCAGACTAAACAGAATTTGAGACAGTGGCTGTCAAGATATGCGCTTGCCTATGACAAATGATTTTCCCAAAGAACTGTCATTTGTCATTCACAGTGACAGCACAGAACAAAACGTTGTGGCTCGTTGTGGCTCCACACAATTCATCTTTGTTTTTACTGTCAATGTATTGCTGCTGATTCAAATAATTGTTATTAGAATCAGCTCTAGTCAGAGGACTGAAGATCACTTCAGGCAAACTGGGAAACAAGCAATATTTGATTGAACAATATAAATCTGATTTCGCTTTTCCCCAAAACTGACATCAAAGCGGGGTCTCATGGGACTAACTGATACACTGACAATTCTGAATAAAGCCACTGATATAACAAATGATTCTGTAAGCAGTTACTAAGGCATATGAGGCTATCAATAAGCCAAAAGGAATACTCAATTAGTCATGAATAATTGTGATAAGTTACATGTATTTGAATATAATCACAGACACATTTTCAATCCAGTACATTGTCTTTCACCATCAAAAGGTCATGGATATTATTTTTTGTGGGTACTTGGCGTATGGACTACGTTTGTGAAGCTAATTCATTTGTCTTCCATCTTATGCTAGTACAGAAAGTAGATTCACATCTAGTTAATGGGTTGTCAGCAGAAACAGAAGAGCAAAGTAAATGAATCAAGCTCAGACAAGCAAGACTGGCAGAAAGTGGAGTGTAATATTATTATCTTATCCGATTTTAAAGAGTCTGTTTACACTTGGCTGTGATTATCGCTCAAAATTTAATGAACATCCTTGTCATGCAAATGTGTTTTTCCAGTTGCCCCCAAACCCCATGGTAAATGTGTCCAATCTACCAGACACCTTACCTCCCTTGTGATATCTGAAACATGACAGTCTGAGTGCCACTTCAAGTCAGACACACGGGGTAAAGTGGTCAAATGGGACATATAAAGCCCATCCACGCCAGACCCTCCATCACCATCTCCAACATGAGGCCCTGGAGACAAACACCTGAAGATGGAATCCAGTTCCATAGGGAACGCTCCTCATCTCCAATATCTATCAACGCTCAGCAAACACCATGGTTACGTGTTTTTTCCCTTTGAACACTCTTTTTGACACATCCTTCGCCCTTCCCTCAAGTCATTGACTTTTCTGTGTGTCATTGGAAGCTTGTTACAATGAACTGTAGGGTCCATTTGAGAGGACTTAACAACCGAGCTGCCACTTCCCTGATCCTGTGTTTGGACAGGCTGACACACTTAGGTGATGAATGAGCTTTGTGCAAGACGGGTAAAGAGTGTGAGCAGACACAGTTGACATTAATGGAAAGGTAAAGCTGGGATCTGGGGAGTCGGCTCAACAGCTGTTCTCTCCACAGGGTTTTACTTGGACAAGGTGCAAATATTTGTTTTGAAAGGTATTTGTCTCTGAAAGGCATTCCAAAACGTTTCCTCTGGAGACGGAGATAGGAACATTGAATTTTGAGTGGCACATGTCCCAAAACAAAAGCATTTTGGCTGAGATTGTCATGGGGCCTTGTGACGGGCTAAATGATCAGTTTCCATTGTGTCCTCACAGTGAGATAGAGATGCAAGGGAATTTTATCGCTAAATGTTCAAAAATAACACTGTAGATTGTTAAGTTGTTTCAGTGCTGCGCTGCGTGTGACCGTCATACAGTTATGTACACATGATCAACCACTTCTCACTTGTTGATTATAGGTTTCCACTTACTGCAGAACATTACAACAACAAGTCATCACACATGGTGCACTTACCTCACACAGGTGGTCTCATTAGAGTTCATAACAAAAACATTGAACCATCAGTGAGAAACCACCACACAAACACTAATTTGGTGTGAGGGAGAGAAAGTTTAGCATCAACTCATGAGAGAGGGAAAAAGAGAGAGAGAGAGAGAGTGACAGAGAGACAGAGGGAGAATGAAAGTAAGTTAAGCATCAACCCATGAGAGAGAGAGAGAGAGAGAGAGAGAGAGACAGACAGACAGACAGACAGACAGAGAGACAGAGAGACAGAGAGAGAGAGACAGAGGGACAGAGGGAGAATGAAAGTAAGTTAAGCATCAACTCATGAGAGAGAGAGAGAGAGAGAGAGAGAGAGAGAGAGAGAGAGAGAGAGAGACAGAGGGAGGCTATTAGTAGACTCCAGCAGTGCCAGTGAGAGAAGAGGTCAACATGACATCAGTGCCAGTACTCATCTCCCTGTCCACTGTCTGTGGTCCAACAGACAGACAGAAGCTGCCTTCCAACCCTACCCTGGTGGGCACCATGCCAGGCTAGGGGGGCTTCAGATCCCCACAGTGGGACAAAGCCCTTTATCTGCCCCCTGGTACAGCCTCCACCACCTGGCCTGGTGTGGGCGTTTCCCGGTAGAAAACTGATTGTCTAGCCCATCCTCCTCTAGGCCGCTGATTGGCTAGCTCATCCTCCTCAGGGAGATGACAACTTGTTCTATGAGAAAATAGCCAGCGTTTTTGAAACCGTCGGTTTGAGATGGGTTTTTTAAAGTGCTTTTTTCTCCAATTTATGCTTCTGCCAGAAATAAGAGTACAGGACGAGTCAACAACATTATGTAGATATGAGTTAACAGATAGGAGTTAAAAGTGAGACTTTCACTGGGCAGTCAGCTACTTTAAAGTCTAAAAACAGGCATTGAGATCGTTGCTCAGTTGTTGTGATGCCTTTGTACGGGTGTAGCTGTGGATGAATTTACTGTACATGGGGGGAATTTGTAATGACAGGGAGGATAGAATACGGCACCACCATTCGAAACGAAATGGCTTCGACCAAAAAACCCTTCTCTTTTGTAGCCATAACACAAAGGAATTCTCGCTGGATGAGAATTGTACAGATTCAAAGTGGATTCTCTCAAGGTCAACAACAAACAATTCTTGGAAACTGTACCCTTAGTTTTGCACAGGTTGGCACAGCAGGGTTAAAGTCTATGAAATAACACAGCCTTTGAAATAAGAGACATTTATTTAATTACTGTAGCTCTGTGTAAACACCTACACTGCCTGAACAACCAAACCCTGTTTGGAAATAATTACTTATAATCAAAAGCGAACATCATCTTAGATCTCCATGAAACTAGAACCAGAGCCATGCAAAATAGAGTTTAATTGAAAAGAGATGTCCCGGTTTGATTAAAGAATAATAAAACAAAATAAATGTGTGTAAGTGAACATTTTGTCTGTTTACGTGTGGTTTTTCCTGGATAACATCTCTCAAGTGGAAGGTATGCAATGCTTGCAATGCTTGTTAAACGACAGCTCGGAGTATTTGGCACATGCTGTGTGTGTGTGTGTGTGTGTGTGTGTGTGTGTGTGTGTGTGTGATCCACGAGTATGTGATCCTACCTGTATCCACACGGGCTCTAGGGTTGGTCCAGGGGAGGTCAGGTTCTCCAGTTGTCCTGTCCTCTCATAGGTGAACACCGTCCCCGCTGCCTTGTATTCCCCATTCCATTGGATAGTCCAACCGCCGTTCAGGAAGTACTTTCCGGGGTCGTCACTCCGGAGAGCCAAGAAATTCCCAGCCTCAGCCACCTCCTCGATACGAATTTCCCGAGCCCCCTCTGGAATCAGCCCAATGTCCACATACCCTGGGAGACAGACAGGGGGGTCCAGAGGGGCTGTTCAACTTCCAACTCTACTACCCTCGGCACACTTTACTTTTCTCCTTTTCAATTTGACCTAGTTTATTGTCTTTTAATCCACCCAGCTTGATACCTTCTTAATACCTCCACAAAAAGGGACTGATGTCAGACTTGTGCTTTGAAGTCTATGGAAACATAATACTGTACCACCAAACATTTGGTTGATTATGAGACAGAAACTTGAGATGCAGTACATGACCTAGTTCACATTCAAACTGACAGCTCAAACCAAGCTACAGGACGCTGACAACAATACCCAGTGTACAGTACACTGTCTATCACTTTAAAAACCTGTTCCAGGGTCAGTCTGGTTTTTTATCTCATAATGGTTAAGGTTCCGATTGAGGTGAGGAGAGCTGATCCTATATCAGTAGACGTTCTCCAGAGATTCTTTTTTTTAATACTTTCACTGTTGAAAAGGTGGTATCTCAAGTATAAATACAGTAAAGTACACACCAAAGGGTAAAATGTCACGACATACAGAACCTTGACCACCTATTGAGCGCTAAGAACCTTGGCGTGATCCTGGACAACACCCTGTCGTTCTCAACTAAGATCAAGGCGGTGGCCCGTTCCTGTAGGTTCATGCTCTACAACATCCGCAGAGTACGACCCTGCCTCACACAGGAAGCGGCGCAGGTCCTAATCCAGGCACTTGTCATCTCCCGTCTGGATTACTGCAACTCGCTGTTGGCTGGGCTCCCTGCCTGTGCCATTAAACCCCTACAACTCATCCAGAACGCCGCAGCCCGTCTGGTGTTCAACCTTCCCAAGTTCTCTCACGTCACCCCGCTCCTCCGCTCTCTCCACTGGATTCCAGTTGAAGCTCGCATCCGCTACAAGACCATGGTGCTTGCCTACGGAGCTGTGAGGGGAATGGCACCTCAGTACCTCCAGGCTCTGATCAGGCCCTACACCCAAACAAGGGCACTGCGTTCATCCACCTCTGGCCTGCTCGCCTCCCTACCACTGAGGAAGTACAGTTCCCGCTCAGCCCAGTCAAAACTGTTCGCTGCTCTGGCCCCCCAATGGTGGAACAAACTCCCTCACGACGCCAGGACAGCGGAGGTCAATCACCACCTTCCGGAGACACCTGAAACCCCACCTCTTTAAGGAATACCTAGGATAGGATAAAGTAATCCTTCTCACCCCCCTTAAAAGATTTAGATGCACTATTGTAAAGTGGCTGTTCCACTGGATGTCATAAGGTGAACGCACCAATTTGTAAGTCGCTCTGGATAAGAGCGTCTGCTAAATGACTTAAATGTAAATGTAAATGTATTGGGATGTGCCTTTTGTTAAGTAAATCAGGAGTTAAATGAGGTGAAAAAGGAGACTGGAGGGCCACTTTAAGTGCAGAGAGTAGCATGAGTGTCATACCAAGCCCTTCGCTCTCCTCAAAGGTCTTCTTCACAGTCTCACAAGTAGACCCGTTGCCATGGCAAACCCCACAGCGATCTTCCACCGCGTTGGAGTCAATCTCATAGTCACACCCCACATTCTGAAAAGATCAAAGCAAAGCAAGAACCTGCCGTTTCATACTACATAACGATTGAACTGATAGCAGAGAAGAATGACAGGCCTTCAGCAGAGAATAAAGGATAACCTAAAATGGATGCCACGCATTACAGTGTATGGTGTCCATTTTAGGACATCAGTACGTCTTTGGGTTCAATCTTTAGGGTTCACCGGAATCATATTAAGATAATTTGAGGACAACATAATGTACTCGCACTGAAACAAAAGTATCCATCAATACGTCCACTTTGCAGCAAAACATTCACAATTGGTCTTTTTTTTCTAAAATAATCATAGTGAGTACTATAATAATGTTGTGAAAATAATGTGTACAAAATGTATCAAAGAAACTTTCTATATTCAAATTCACAGTTCTGCTAGATAATCATCTCCCCATTTATTCTGTAGTCACTGAGATATTGAAAAATGAGTTGTCTGAGGTGATGCAGAAAATTAACAACAAACAAAGAAAAAAATGCTAAGCTAGCAATAAGCACAAGGCAGGACAATCTCCTGTAGTGTGATAGGACTCAGGAATTAGCATTTGATAACTGGGGTTACCACAACCACATTGTGTCCCCACTACATCTAGTAACCAAATTATCCATCTACTATACCTATGTTATTTGGAAAGAATATGGACAAAATGAAAACTTATCAGAGAAACGTTCTATATTCAAATTCTCAGTTGGATCCTAACATCAATATTTGACTGGCTTATAAACAGACTAAATATTTAACTGCTTTCAGCCAAAACCAATTAAACAAAGCCAGCTTTTAAAAAGAACGGCTCAACTGGGGTCAACTGGGGTCAACTGGGGTCAACTGGGGTCAACTGGGGTCAACTGGGGTCAACTGGGGTCAACTGGGGTTACCACAACAAAATGTGATCCTCGCCCCATGAAGTCATCCAAATTCGTTAGCTCGTCCAATCAGAGCTTAGAGCACAGTCTGAAAGTTTGGATGAAGATATCGGACAAGAGTGAGACTATGTTGGGAGATAATGACTTTATCCATCAATACGTCCACCTTGCAAGTAAAATATTAACGTGTCTTTTCCCAAAAAATAAACATAGTATGTACTATAATAACGTTGTGTGAAAAAAATGGAGATCATGAAAAATGAGTGTTGTCTGAGGTGATGCAGAAAACTAATGTCACCTGTCTGACACGCAAAAATGAAAAGTGAGGGAAACGTTTGAGCACAAGGCTCTACAATCTCCTGTAGAGGGACAGGACTCAGGAATGAGCATTTGTCATCAGAGAAATAGTTCACCTTAAAAACAATGTTTGACAAACATTTCCATAGCTCCAACGTGATCTACGTGTCATTTGTTGTGTATCATAGGAGGTTAGTGGCACCTTAATTGGGGAGGACGGGCTCGTGGTAATGCCTGGAGCGGAATTGGTGGAATGGTATCAAATACACCAAACGCATGGTTTCCATGTGTTTGATGCCATTCCATTTGCTCCGTTCCAGACGTTATTATGAGCCGTCCTCTCCTCAGCAGCCTCCACTGTGTATACTGTGGAACATAAGAGGTTCCAATAGCTCAGGGGTGTCAAACTCATTCCATGGAGGGCCTAGTGTCTGTGGGTTTTTGGTTTTTCCTTTCAATTAGGAACTAGACAAACAGCTGAGGGGAGTTCTTTACTAATCAGTGACCTTAATATTAATATCAATAAAGTACAAGGGAGGAGCGAAAACCCACAGATACTCGGCCCTCTGTGGAATGAGTTTGACGAATGTGCAATTGCTCATTGTTTCAGTAGCTTCGGTGAAACTGAGCCCTGCTGATTTATCCTGGTGCATATAGCCTAGCCAGATCTATACAACAGATGGTGTGGACGGAGCTAAACTTCAGATGACTTTGTGCCGTATGAAAACATCTGACAAACGTTGTTTTAGTGTGAACTATCCCTCTGGAGTGATGGTTCACAAATGAAACTATCCCTTTAACTTGAGGTGATCCTTCCCTTTAACCTCAGTTGCATTGTGAACTCTAAATCCCTCATCTTCCAGTCCTTAGATAATGAGCACGTTCCTCTGCTCAGGTGTTGCTGATGCATGCCAGGTCTTACGATACCTTGATAGGTATTTTACGTATCAGTTAACCACGTCACATGTTAAAGCAATCTGGTGTCCAACGGCACAGTCGATGACATGGCACGCAATCATTGGTTGATGTACGCAACGTCTAAGCAGGGGAACATGACCCATGTCTTGGACATGAGTGGAAACCATGGAAACCAAAGACCAGGGTCACAATGTTGGTCTTGTTTGAAGATGTAAATGAAACAAGATAAAAGGCTAAAAGCATAGATTCTAACATTAATATTTGACTGGCTTATAAACAGTCTAAATATTTAACTGCTTTCAGCCAAAACCAATTAAACAAAGCCAGCTTTTAAACAGAATGGCTCAACTGGGCTCAACTGGGGTCAACTGGGGTCAACTGGGGTCAACTGGGGTCAACTGGGGTCAACTGGGGTCAACTGGGGTCAACTGGGGTCAACTGGGGTCATGACAACAAAATGTGTCCCCACTACAGTACATCAATTCACCAAATGATGCATCTCGGGTAGTGTATCATTATTTTCTTGGTCCAATCAGACCTGACATTTTGGGATGAAGATATTGGACAACCGTGAGACTGTACTGTGCGAGATAATGACTTACTCGAACAGCACACTCATTTTCATACAGAATGTAAAGTGTTCAACATCATTCTGCTGCCCGACTAAACAAAGTGCATATCAAATGACATCCCTAAAGCATGTTGAGACCAGGAGAAGTACGTCAACAAGGGGAGCTTAACAAATGAATTTAACTCAGCTTAGACTTTAGGAGGGAATGACAATTTGAGTAGAGAATGAGAGAGAGTGAGAGAGCAAGGAGCGAGAGGCATGAGGGAGTGAGAGAGACAGAGAGAAGAGAGATTGCTGGGGACAAGGTTGCCGCTACCTTGCAGATGCCGTTAACACACATGTCTCGGCTCAAGCTGCCCTCATAGCACTGGGTCCCGTCAATGACCGCGTCCAGCATCTTCTCTGAGAAGTACTCGTTCAGAGGGCGGCAATGCAGCTCGCAGGGGTTCACTGGCAAACACAAACAGGTTAGGTGTCACCTTACTTTAGCGACAAGGTATCACTTTGCTTGAGGCCTGTATCTGGCATTAAGACAACCAAAGCTGTCCTAAGCATGACCATAACATGACCAAGCAGCATTATGTCATTTGTTACCGTATGTAATCAGTTGGGTATCGGTTAGCTTGTCAGTTGGGTAACAGTTAGCTTGTCAGTTGGGAAACTGTTAGCTTGTCAGTTGGGTAACGGTTAGCTTGTCAGTTGGGTAACGGTTAGCCTGTCAGTTGGGTAACAGCTAGTTTGTCAGTTGGGTAACAGTTAGCTTGTCAGTTGGGTAACAGTTAGCTTGTCAGTTGGGTAACAGTTAGCTTGTCAGTTGGGTAACGGTTAGCTTGTCAGTTGGGTAACGGTTAGCTTGTCAGTTGGGTAACGGTTAGCCTGTCAGTTGGGTAACGGTTAGCCTGTCAGTTGGGTAACGGTTAGCCTGTCAGTTGGGTAAAGGTTAGCTTGTCAGTTGGGTAACAGTTAGCTTGTCAGTTGGGTAACAGTTAGCTTGTCAGTTGGAGAACAGTTAGCTTGTCAGTTGGGTAATTGTTAGCGTTACAGCCTTATTCTATAATTGATTGTTTTTTCCCCTTATCAAGCTACACAGGTAATTCCACTGTACCTTTTTTTATTTTTCAGATCCTTCTTAAATCTCACAGATACAGTGGGGGGGAATGTATTTAATCAGCCACCAATTGTGCAAGTTCTCCCACTTAAAAAGATGAGAGAGGCCTGTAATTTTCATCATAGGTACACTTCAACTATGCCAGACAAAATGAGAAAAAAAATCTGGTCTGATGGAGCATGGTCTGATGGAGCACAAATGGTGGCTGACTAAATACTTTTTTTGCCCCACTGTATAGGACAGGTACTTCAAAACATACTTTCTTTTGATTTCATTTTTGGGACAAATTCAATGTTATACACTGCTTTCGGAAAGTACTCAGACCCCTTGACTTTTTCCACATTTTGTTACGTCACAGCCTTATTCTAAAATGGATTAAATCGTTTTTTCCTTCACAGCCTTATTCTAAAATGGATTAAATCGTTTTTTCCTTCATCAATCTACACACAATACCCCATAATGACAAAGAAAAAACTGTTTTTTACACATTTTTGCTAATTTACAACAACTAAAAACTTGTGACATATTTATCGTTAATGTGATGACATGCTATTTATTGAATAATTAACTGTGTTTATAATTACGTGATTAATTAAATTAATCCTGTAACCATTAACTCAGTATCCTGGGGCACCACGGGAAAAGTTTGTTTCATGAGTTACTGATAAAAGCACACTTGGATACATTTGTAAACTATGCTTAGTTTAACCCTGACACCTTGCCCCGAATTGCCGCTCTTATGGGTCAGAATTATAATGCATGTATTTACGTGTTGAAGGACTCCATTGGGTATCTCTTCATGGGCCGAGTTCCGCTTAGTGGGATAGGTTTGGCCGACGCCCTGATCTTTCGATGGCTGCGTCTCCTTCGTTATCAGGTGTAAGTGTCTGATTGTCCACACGATGTCACAATGCCCTTTCTCTTGGTTGTCTGTTTCCTTGCAATCGTTCTGTGAGAGTGGTCTTCTTAGGAGGCTAATCAGCCATGTCGACGCTCCCAGCTTGGGTAGGAGGGCCGTGTAGAAAACCGATTACTTGAAGAGAATAACCGGTTGGTCCTTCTTGAATTCACCTTCTTAGATACATCTTCTTAGATACAGTCCTAGCATTGATTGTTAAGAGGTTTCTTTTCCTCTTCCTCATGTTGCATTTCGGGGTCACAGCTCGGGTCACGACTTGTCGTAGACCACGGGTTGCAGCGCGCAGTCAACTTAGTCAAGTATGTAAATTCTTAACTCACATGTTTTATACCACAGGGTAGAAAGAGGTATGGATATTTTCTACACAACGCACAGTATGTAAACATGCATATTTAATGAAAACTCTTAAAGTTAATGTTTTCGTTATAGCGCTGTCATTTAACTTAATGACGTCACAAAAATCAACATTCATTCTCATATTCCATCTATCATTGTTACCACCATTTAGGGTTGATGAAATATAATGTCCCAAAGTCCATTAATTTCATGTTACAGTTCTGAGGTAGATTCTCCATAAGGCCCACACAGACATTCCAGTCCTAAACATTAAATGAAAAAGGATTAGTCTGCTGCCTTAAGATTTACAATGGGAGTGAGATATCATAAACACCCCTCCCATCAATCCCTCTATACCTCCCCCTCTGCGGGAGGCAGAGATATCCCTGTAGAACCATGATCCACTGTAACCTGATCCTCACAGGCCAGTCATAACAAAACTGAAATATTACATTTACATCAGTATTCCTGACCCTTTACTCAGTACTATATTGAAGCACCTTTGGCAGCGATTACAGCATCAAGTCTTCTTCGGTATGATGCTACCAGCTTGGCTTGGGGAGTTTCTTCCATTCTTCTCTGCAGATCCTCTCAAGCTCTGTCAGGTTGGATGGGGGAATGTTGCTGCACAGCTATTTCCAGGTCTCTCCAGAGATGTTTGATCTGGTGCAAGACCGGGCTCTTGCTGGGCCACTCAAGGACATTCAGAGACTTGTCCCAAAGCCACTCATGCGTTGTCTTGACATCATTACATTTACATTTAAGTCATTTAGCAGATGCTCTTATCCAGAGCGACTTACAAATTGGTGCGTTCACCTTATGACATCCAGTGGAACAGCCACTTCACAATAGTGCATCTAAATCTTTTAAGGGGGGGGGGGGGTGAGAAGGATTACTTTATCCTATCCTAGGTATTCCTTAAAGAGGTGGGGTTTCAGGTGTCTCCGGAAGGTGGTGATTGACTCCGCTGTCAAATCAAATCAAATCAAATTTTATTTGTCACATACACATGGTTAGCAGATGTTAATGCGAGTGTAGCGAAATGCTTGTGCTTCTAGTTCCGACAATGCAGTGATAACCAACAAGTAATCTAACTAACAATTCTAAAACTACTGTCTTATACACAGTGTAAGGGGATAAAGAATATGTACATAAGGATATATGAGTGAGTGATGGTACAGAGCAGCATACAGTAGATGGTATCGAGTACAGTATATACATATGAGATGAGTATGTAGACAAAGTAAACAAAGTGGCATAGTTAAAGTGGCTAGTGATACATGTATTACATAAGGATGCAGTCGATGATGTAGAGTACAGTATATACGTATGCATATGAGATGAATAATGTAGGGTAAGTAACATTATATAAGGTAGCATTGTTTAAAGTGGCTAGTGATATATTTACATCATTTCCCATCAATTCCCATTATTAAAGTGGCTGGAGTTGGGTCAGTGTCAATGACAGTGTGTTGGCAGCAGCCACTCAATGGTGGCTGTTTAACAGTCTGATAGCCTTGAGATAGAAGCTGTTTTTCAGTCTCTCAGTCCCAGCTTTGATGCACCTGTACTGACCTCGCCTTCTGGATGATAGCGGGGTGAACAGGCAGTGGTTCGGGTGGTTGATGTCCTTGATGATCTTTATGGCCTTCCTGTAACATCGGGTGGTGTAGGTGTCCTGGAGGGCAGGTAGTTTGCCCCGGTGATGCGTTGTGCAGACCTCACTACCCTCTGGAGAGCCTTACGGTTGAGGGCGGAGCAGTTGCCGTACCAGGCGGTGATACAGCCCGCCAGGATGCTCTCGATTGTGCATCTGTAGAAGTTCGTGAGTGCTTTTGGTGACAAGCCGAATTTCTTCAGCCTCCTGAGGTTGAAGAGGCGCTGCTGCGCCTTCTTCACGACGCTGTCAGTGTGAGTGGACCAATTCAGTTTGTCTGTGATGTGTATGCCGAGGAACTTAAAACTTGCTACCCTCTCCACTACTGTTCCATCGATGTGGATAGGGGGTGTTCCCTCTGCTGTTTCCTGAAGTCCACAATCATCTCCTTAGTTTTGTTGACGTTGAGTGTGAGGTTATTTTCCTGACACCACACTCCGAGGGCCCTCACCTCCTCCCTGTAGGCCGTCTCGTCGTTGTTGGTAATCAAGCCTACCACTGTTGTGTCGTCCGCAAACTTGATGATTGAGTTGGAGGCGTGCGTGGCCACGCAGTCGTGGGTGAACAGGGAGTACAGGAGAGGGCTCAGAACGCACCCTGTGGGGCCCCGTGTTGAGGATCAGCGGGGAGGAGATGTTGTTGCCTACCCTCACCACCTGGGGGCGGCCCGTCAGGAAGTCCAGTACCCAGTTGCACAGGGGCGGGTCGAGACCCAGGGTCTCGAGCTTGATGACGAGCTTGGAGGGTACTATGGTGTTGAATGCCGAGCTGTAGTCGATGAACAGCATTCTCACATAGGTATTCCTCTTGTCCAGGTGGGTTAGGGCAGTGTGCAGTGTGGTTGAGATTGCATCGTCTGTGGACCTATTTGGGCGGTAAGCAAATTGGAGTGGGTCTAGGGTGTCAGGTAGGGTGGAGGTGATATGGTCCTTGACTAGTCTCTCAAAGCACTTCATGATGACGGAAGTGAGTGCTACGGGGGCGGTAGTCGTTTAGCTCAGTTACCTTAGCTTTCTTGGGAACAGGAACAATGGTGGCCCTCTTGAAGCATGTGGGAACAGCAGACTGGTATAGGGATTGATTGAATATGTCCGTAAACACACCGGCCAGCTGGTCTGCGCATGCTCTGAGGGCGCGGCTGGGGATGCCGTCTGGGCCTGCAGCCTTGCGAGGGTTAACACGTTTAAATGTCTTACTCACCTCGGCTGCAGTGAAGGAGAGACCGCATGTTTTCGTTGCAGGCCGTGTCAGTGGCACTGTATTGTCCTCAAAGCGGGCAAAAAGTTATTTAGTCTGCCTGGGAGCAAGACATCCTGGTCCGTGACTGGGCTGGGTTTCTTCTTGTAGTCCGTGATTGACTGTAGACCCTGCCACATGCCTCTTGTGTCTGAGCCATTGAATTGAGATTCCACTTTGTCCCTGTACTGACGCTTAGCTTGTTTAATAGCCTTGCGGAGGAATAGCTGCATTGTTTATATTCGGACATGTTACCAGACACCTTGCCCTGATTAAAAGCAGTGGTTCGCGCTTTCAGTTTCACGCGAATGCTGCCATCAATCCACGGTTTCTGGTTTGGGAATGTTTTTATCGTTGCTATGGGAACGACATCTTGACGCACGTTCTAATGAACTCGCACACCGAATCAGCGTATTCGTCAATATTTTCATCTGACGCAATACGAAACATGTCCCAGTCCACGTGATGGAAGCAGTCTTGGAGTGTGGAGTCAGCTTGGTCTGACCAGCGTTGGACAGACCTCAGCGTGGGAGCCTCTTGTTTAAGTTTCTGCCTGTAGGCAGGGATCAACAAAATGGAGTCGTGGTCAGCTTTTCCGAAAGGGGGCGGGGCAGGGCCTTATATGCGTCGCGGAAGTTAGAGTAACAATGATCCAAGGTTTTACCACCCCTGGTTGCGCAATCGATATGCTGATAAAATTTAGGGAGTCTTGTTTTCAGATTAGCTTTGTTAAAATCCCCAGCTACAATGAATGCAGCCTCCGGATAAATGGTTTCCAGTTTGCAAAGAGTTAAATAAAGTTCGTTCAGAGCCATCGATGTGTCTGCTTGGGGGGATATATACGGCTGTGATTATAATCGAAGAGAATTCTCTTGGAAGATAATGCGGTCTACATTTGATTGTGAGGAATTCTAAATCAGGTGAACAGAAGGATTTGAGTTCCTGTATGTTTCCTTCATCACACCATGTCTTGTTAGTCATGAGGCATACGCCCCCGCCACTCTTCTTACCAGAAAGATGTTTGTTTCTGTCGGCGCGATGCGTGGAGAAACCCGTTGGCTGCACCGCATTGGATAGCGTCTTCCCAGTAAGCCATGTTTCCGTGAAGCAGAGAACATTGCAGTCTCTGATGTCCCTCTGGAATGCTACCCTTGCTCGGATTTCATCAACCTTGTTGTCAAGAGACTGGACATTGGCAAGAAGAATGCTGGGGAGTGGTGCGCGATGTGCCCTTGTCCGGAGTCTGACCAGAAGACCGCTACGTTTCCCTCTTTTTCGGAGTCGTTTTCTTGGGTCGCTGCATGCGATCCATTCCGTTGTCCTGTTTGTAAGGCAGAACACAGGATCCGCGTCGCGGAAAACATATTCTTGGTCGTACTGATGGTGAGTTGACGCTGATCTTATATTCAGTAGTTCTTCTCGACTGTATGTAATGAAACCTAAGATGACCTGGGGTACTAATGTAAGAAATAACACGTAAAAAAAACAAAAAACTGCATAGTTTCCTAGGAACGCGAAGCGAGGCGGCCATCTCTGTCGGCGCCGGAAGTTACATGTACTAGGCTGTCCTGGCGTCGTGAGGGAGTTTGTTCCACCATTGGGGGGCCAGAGCAGCGAACAGTTTTGACCTTGTGCTTAGGGTCATTGTCCTGTTGGAAAGTGAACCTTCGTCCCAGTCTGAGGTCCTGAGCGTTCTGGAGCAGGTTTTCATCAAGGATTTCTCTGTACTTTCCTCTGTTCATCTTTGCCTCGATTCCAACTAGTCTCCCAGTCCTTGCCACTGAAAAACATCCCCACAGCATGATGCTGCCACCACCATGCTTCACCGTAGGGATGGTGCCAGGTTTCCTCCAGATGTGATGTTTGGCATTCAGGCCAAAGAGTTCAATATTGGTTTCATCAGACCAGATAATCTTGTTTCTCATGGTAAGAGTCTAAGTGCCTTTTGGCAAACTCCAAGCGGGCTGTCATGTGCATTTTACTGAGGAGTGGCTTCCGTCTGGCCACTCTACCATAAAGGCCTGATTGATGAAGTACTGCAGAGATGGTTGTCCTTGGAAGGTCCTACCATCTCCATAGAGGATCTCTAGAGCTCTGTCAGAGTGACCATCGGGTTGTTCGTCACCTCCCTGACCAAGGTCCTTCTCCTCTGATTGCTCAGTTTGGCCAGGCAGCCAGACACTAGAAAGAGTCTTGGTGGTTCCAAACTTCTTCCATTTAAGAATGATGGAGGCCACTGTGTTCTTGAGGAACTTCAATGCTGCAAGAAATGTTTTGGTACCCTTCCCCAGACCTGTGCCTCAACATAATTGTGTCTTGGAGGTCTACGGACAATTCCTTCGACCTCATGGCTTGGTTTTTGCTCTGACATGCACTGTCAATTGTGGGACCTTATATAGACAGGTGTGTGCCTTTCCAAATCATGTCCAATCACTTGAATTTACCACAGGTGGACTCCAATCAAGTTGTAGAAACATCTCAAGGATGATCAATGGAAACAGGATGCACCTGAGCTCAGTTTCCAGTCTCATAGCAAAGTGTCTGAATCTGTTTTTAATTTTTAATAAATTAGTAAAAATATCTACAAAACCTGTTTTCGCTTTGTCATTATGTGTAGATTGCTGAGAAAACCCCCCAATATTTAATCAGTTTTAGAATAAAGCTGTAATGTAACAAAATGTGGAAAAGTCAAGGGGTCTGAATACTTTCCCGAAGGTACTGTAGGGTTCAAGTATTACCCTGGTTTACATATTCGGTCCTGTATTTAACACATCCACTGTCAGAGCAACACCACTCTGCAGATTACTGACACTGCACAGACCTGAACTCAGGCTTAACGTTATCGTCACCCCCACGTTCATTTAGCTAGGGCTAATCTGGTCGGTGTCCCGTGTCTCAACATTCTTCAGGCTGATAACATAGTAAATTACAAGCTGGGAACACAAGGAGCTGCTGTGCGATACTGTATATAATGTTATAGAAGGGTTTCCTATGAGAACATTTCTATTTCGACAAGGAATCATGGTTTTCCAACCTTGTCTATTCACGGTAGTAAACTGAGAAATGTTAACGTATTACATTGCTTACTTTAAGCCGTTTTCTCTTTCTATTCCTGATAAACACAGCACACACTATACAGTTAAATATTACTAAGTGCTGTTGTAAAAGTATGCCTTATTGGCATGCCAAACAATAGTTGGTTGGCACACTTTTCATAGTTCCAGGTGAATAGATGAAAAAATGATTTATACCAGAATGAGACACACTGTCTGTCTTGCTCCACATGTGTTTGTGCTCTACAATGGATCTCAAACCAACATTTCAGTCAATAGACAGAAATGTCATGGCTAAAATGGTGTTTGGAATGCAAATTGAATTTCTTCACAATGGTGTTTGGAAGGCAACAAATACGCAACTCACATCACCTGCTTTTTTGACATGAAATGGCTACAGGCCTTTGCTCGGATGTCGAACAATGAACAGTTTTGAAAAATGTTTTTGAAGTGATAGTGTATTTTCCTCTTGTTTGCACTGTCACTCTAAAGTTGATAAAACATACAGGCTAAAATCGAACATCTGGAAATGTATTCTGTGTTATTTAGTTACTTTGGGGTGTAAGAGTTTATGTTACAGTATCTAGCTAGAACAACGCACACTCACCTCGGTTGTTGACCTGCACCCATTTGTAGAACTTGCCCTTGTAAAGCATGGTGTTAAAGTGACTGCACTGGATGAGTCTGAAGGAGGGCTGGTTGGGGGGGCAGCGGGTGCTGTTACAGATCTTATAGCGCCTTCGCTCCCCCACGCAGTACTTCCCTCCGTACTTGGGACTGGAGGAGAGGAGAGAGTAGAGCGGAGTGTCATCCTGTTAGTGGACAAACAGGCATGTCTTTAAATGGATGATAATAGTATTTTCAGGTGGCTGTAAGGCATGTGATAACCAGGGGTGACTCACATTGACATAGAAACAGTATCTTTTACAAGCCTGGCCATCCCACCAATACAGGCTGAAATTTCAGGAAGTCTTTTCAAACAGATCTTACACTAAAAGGGCATTATCATCATTTTCATAATTTAAAAGCATTATTCCAACTCAGTGTGGAATTACATATAAAATCACAGGGAAATCTAGTTTTTGACTGCACTGGGCCTTTAAGTACATCAGGTGATAAATGAGGTGAAAATGAGACTACAGCGCAAACTTAAATGACAGATTCTATGTCATTCGATGGTTGTGATGTTAATTTGTGAACATAATGTGCATTTCATTTCATTGGTCATTGAAAATAAAGGGATGACATAAGTGATGATGCGGTGAAGTCCTTACCAACACAACCAATGATAACTGCAATCAGAGACACTCCTCTATGAATGCTAATGATCTTCAAGTGGTCCTCAAGTGAGTTCTCTCCTCTATTATAAGGCATTGTAATGGAAATTGCACCATTTTCCTGTCCTGCTAAGCAAGCATTCAAAATGTAACAAGTACTTCTGGTTGTCATGGAGAATGTATGGGGTAAAAAGTACCATTTTCTTCAGGAATGTAGTGAAGTAAAAGTAAAAGTTGTCATAAATAGAAATAGTAAAGTAAGGTACAGATACTAAAAAAAACTATTTCAGTAGTACTTTAAAGTATTTTTACTTAAGTACTTTTCACCACTGCCCAATGCCAGTCCTCCAGTAGCCCCAACAGCACAGTGCTGCCTTTTCTGCCACTTCTCTCTCTTCCGTGTCGGGAAACTATGAACTCCTAACACAATCCTATTGGATCCCATCAATCAAAATGTCTGCCACTTCTCTCTCTTCCATGTCGGGAAACTATGAACTCCTAACACAATCCTATTGGATCCCATCAATCAAAATGTCTGCCACTTCTCTCTCTTCCGTGTCGGGAAACTATGAACTCCTAACACAATCCTATTGGATCCCATCAATCAAAATGTCTGCCACTTCTCTCTCTTCCATGTCGGGAAACTATGAACTCCTAACACAATCCTATTGGATCCCATCAATCAAAATGTCTGCCACTTCTCTCTCTTCCATGTCGGGAAACTATGAACTCCTAACACAATCCTATTGGATCCCATCAATCAAAATGTCTGCCACTTCTCTCTCTTCCATGTCGGGAAACTATGAACTCCTAACACAATCCTATTGGATCCCATCAATCAAAATGTCTGCCACTTCTCTCTCTTCCGTGTCGGGAAACTATGAACTCCTAACACAATCCTATTGGATCCCATCAATCAAAATGTCTGCCACTTCTCTCTCTTCCATGTCGGGAAACTATGAACTCCTAACACAATCCTATTGGATCCCATCAATCAAAATGTCTGCCACTTCTCTCTCTTCCATGTCGGGAAACTATGAACTCCTAACACAATCCTATTGGATCCCATCAATCAAAATGTCTGCCACTTCTCTCTCTTCCGTGTCGGGAAACTATGAACTCCTAACACAATCTTATTGGATCAATCAAAATGTCTGCCACTTCTCTCTCTTCCGTGTCGGGAAACTATGAACTCCTAACACAATCCTATTGGATCAATCAAAATGTCCGCCAGTGCTACTCTTTGCCTCGTCTCTGGTGGTTCCCGTTGAGCACAGAAACAGGTGGCAGTTCAGCCTGACTGGGGCCTAAATGTTCTTAGGTACACATTTCATCATAAACTGGGCGCACGTGAAAATCGATGCCAGCGTTTTGATTCATAAACAATGAACTTCATTTTATTTTGCATGTAGTGTAAATAAAAATAAACATGCTTACATGTGTGACTTTATACAACATAAAGAATATAGACGTTTCATAAATTGAGTAGTGAACATACGCAGACCATTTGTATAAAAGCTAAATACATTTTATAAACGAGGCCCCTGATGGCTCATATACTGAATACCGTGTCTTTGTCTAACACAGTTGAGCCAGGAGGCCCCTGATGGCTCACATACTGAACACAGTGTCTTTGTCTAACACAGTGAGCCAGGAGGCCCCTGATGGCTCACATACTGAACACAGTGTCTTTGTCTGACACAGTGAGCCAGGAGGCCCCTGATGGCTCACATACTGAACACAGTGTCTTTGTCTAACAGTGAGCCAGGAGGCCCCTGATGGCTCACATACTGAACACAGTGTCTTTGTCTAACAGTGAGCCAGGAGGCCCCTGATGGCTCACATACTGAACACGGTGTCTTTGTCTAACAGTGAGCCAGGAGGCCCCTGTTGGCTCACATACTGAACACAGTGTCTTTGTCTAACACAGTGAGCCAGGAGGCCCCTGATGGCTCACATACTGAATACCGTGTCTTTGTCTAACAGTGAGCCAGGAGGCCCCTGATGGCTCACATACTGAACACGGTGTCTTTGTCTAACACAGTTAGCCAGGAGGCCCCTGATGGCTCACATACTGAACACAGTGTCTTTGTCTAACAGTGAGCCAGGAGGCCCCTGATGGCTCACATACTGAACACGGTGTCTTTGTCTAACACAGTGAGCCAGGAGGCCCCTGATGGCTCATATACTGAATACCGTGTCTTTGTCTAACACAGTGAGCCAGGAGGCCCCTGATGGCTCACATACTGGACACGGTGTCTTTGTCTAACACAGTGAGCCAGGAGGCCCCTGATGGCTCATATACTGAACACTGTGCCTTTGTCTAGAGCCAGGAGGCCCGATGGCTCATATACTGAACACGGCGTCTTTGTCTAGAGCCAGGAGGCCCGATGGCTCATATACTGAACACTGTGCCTTTGTAGAGCCAGGAGGCCCGATGGCTCATATACTGAACACTGTGCCTTTGTAGAGCCAGGAGGCCCGATGGCTCATATACTGAACACGGCGTCTTTGTCTAGAGCCAGGAGGCCCGATGGCTCATATACTGAACACTGTGCCTTTGTCTAGAGCCAGGAGGCCCGATGGCTCATATACTGAACACGGCGTCTTTGTCTAGATCAGGAGGCCCGATGGCTCATACTGAACACAGTGTCTTTGTCTAGAGCCAGGAGGCCCGATGGCTCATACACTGAACACTGTGCCTTTGTCTAGAGCCAGGAGGCCCGATGGCTCATATACTGAACACTGTGTCTTTGTCTAGAGCCAGGAGGCCCGATGGCTCATATACTGAACACGGCGTCTTTGTCTAGAGCCAGGAGGCCCGATGGCTCATATACTGAACACTGTGCCTTTGTCTAGAGCCAGGAGGCCCGATGGCTCATACTGAACACGGTATCTTTGTCTAGAGCCAGGAGGCCCGATGGCTCATATACTGAACACTGTGCCTTTGTTTAGAGCCAGGAGGCCCGATGGCTCATATACTGAACACGGTATCTTTGTCTAGAGCCAGGAGGCCCGATGGCTCATATACTGAACACTGTGCCTTTGTCTAGAGCCAGGAGGCCCGATGGCTCATATACTGAACACTGTGCCTTTGTCTAGAGCCAGGAGGCCCGATGGCTCATATACTGAACACTGTGCCTTTGTCTAGAGCCAGGAGGCCCGATGGCTCATATACTGAACACGGTATCTTTGTCTAGAGCCAGGAGGCCCGATGGCTCATATACTGAACACTGTGCCTTTGTCTAGAGCCAGGAGGCCCGATGGCTCATATACTGAACACGGTGTCTTTGTCTAGAGCCAGGATCCAGGAACAGATCCAGGAGGGCAGAACAGAGATCCTCAAAAAGGACAATATTCCAACATATAAGAAAGATAAAAGTGGAAAAATATAAAAGAAAAATTATATTGAGCACTACACAGTTTATTTCAAAACGCAAGGACACTCTCTTTGTCTAAGCACTGGATTTGAGCGTCAATGCCATGCACAAATGAAGAGGCAAGTCAGAATAGGCCTACGCCTCCAAGCAGAGCAACACAAACACGGCAACAAGACAGTAAATAAGGTACCACAGAAATACGTTTTTGGATGGATGACACTGAACAGACCTTGGACTCTATTTGAAAAGGACTCCACTCAATATCCAACAACTATAATGATTTCAAAAATGATTACTCTACTCAATGAGAATGAATGAGAAGAGTATTCAGTTCCTAACATATTAGCCAAGTAAGGCTTTGGTAGGGTGGTGACACTCTGTGTTCAATAAGTGACATGGTTCACAGAAATGTGTCATACATGGATTAAATGTGTTCTGTTAACTAAGATGGAGCATGGTCTGATGGAGCATGGTCTGATGGAGCATGGTCTGATGGAACATGGTCTGATGGAACATGGTCTGACGGAACATGGTCTGACGGAACATGGTCTGACGGAACATGGTCTGATGGAGCATGGTCTGATGGAGCATGGTCTGATGGAGCATGGTCTGATGGAACATGGTCTGATGGAGCATGGTCTGATGGAGCATGGTCTGATGGAACATGGTCTGATGGAGCATGGTCTGATGGAACATGGTCTGATGGAACATGGTCTGATGGAGCATGGTCTGATGGAACATGGTCTGATGGAGCATGGTCTGATGGAACATGGTCTGATGGAACATGGTCTGATGGAACATGGTCTGATGGAGCATGGTCTGATGGAGCATGGTCTGATGGAACATGGTCTGATGGAGCATGGTCTGATGGAACATGGTCTGATGGAGCATGGTCTGATGGAGCATGGTCTGATGGAGCATGGTCTGATGGAGCATGGTCTGATGGAGCATGGTCTGATGGAACATGGTCTGATGGAACATGGTCTGATG
>NC_088422.1:92841862-92962811 GCF_034236695.1 Oncorhynchus nerka
CGCTCACAATAATTTATATAATTTAAATTCCCATGTACCGAATACAATAAATAAAAATTAAATGTGTTTCCATCACATTTTAAACTCTGTGTGTTGCGTTATACAGCGAGGTGCCCACTCTGGTTTTGGTACATGTGCTCTAGCCAACAGCTCACACATACAGAGGGTATAACCTGCATGATGACATTATTAGAGACAAAAGAGCAAGATTGACAAATAAAAATAAGCAGCAGCCAAGTGTCAATCCTCATGTCACCAGAATAAGACCCTCTATATTTATTAGAAAGGAGCATCAAGCTCGTCACCGTGCACTTTCACCACCCTGTGAAGTTCATCATAACTTATTTCATCTGTAGCCTAATAAACTGCATGTTTTCCTGAGTCGTAGTGGGAGGACCACACAACATATCACGTGACTCCAAGTTTACTTCCATATGATGGTTATGTAAATAGCCTCCATTTCTAGCATAATTCATTTTACAGACACAAAAAGATCCCACCTTGTCAAAGGTATTTTGCTTTGTCAGAATTTGGAAAGTTTACCCGCAAATTAGTGGTTTCCATCAGACGACATGTACTTTACTCACATTAAAAAGGTAAGATGGACACCTGGTTAGTGTTTCACAAGGGAATGGAGTTATTGCTATGCAAATTTCTTACAGTCTTCAGGCCCAACCATGTGTGTGTGTGTGTGCGCATATATTAATGAGCATTTGATATATTAATGCTGCTATCAAAAGGGATTTATAGTTTCTGTATTTGACGGTCATCATGTACTTGACTACATCATACAGCTTGTCCACGTTACATTTAATAATGACACCGTGGTTCTTTATTTGGGCACTCCTTATTAAATCTCCATACAACTACAATTCATCCCTTCATTTGATCTAATATCTTCATCCCTCCATCAGCCAGTTAGTGAATGTTAAACATGTATCCTCGTTGTATACGAAACGCTTACTTACTAACAAGCTAGTAAATTACATCCTAACTCTGAATAACTAAATCCTGCTAAATCATGCATAAATGTAAATTCAGACCTGAAGTTATGATTCAGCCTTAACCCACAACCACTTGGTTCTAATCTTGGAATGTCGTCATATCAACCAGATTTGCCCGTTGGGAAAAGTGTCAAATTCTCACTCATTTATTTGATTGGGAATGTTTTGTTCCAGAGTTGTTTACAAAACACAGACTAAGAAAGAAATAGTCCTCCTCCCAACCACTATCGAAAGGGGAGGAGGAAACCAATGATTCCCTAATTCCATTCAGGTTTCCTGCTTCAGTCCTGGCAATAGCACCAAAAGGGGTTGAAGGAGATGATCTATCCCACGCTTGCTTTCCTGCCCTGATGGGCTTCCTGTAAAGCCAAGCACACGGAGTGAGTGAGCAGCTAATGTTATTCATACAAAGGGCTGTAGGAACTCCAACCCTGGATGAGAATATTGGTGTGTGGTCTCTCTCTCTTCCTCCCTCTCTCTCTCTCTCCCCACTCCCTCCCCCTCTCTCTCTCCCCACTCCCTCCCTCTCTCTCCCCACTCCCTCTCTCCCCACTCCCTCCCTCCTCTCCCTCTCTCTCTCTCTCTCTCTCTCCCCCCACTCCCTCTCTCTCTCTCTCCCCACTCCCCTCTCTCTCTCTCCCCACTCCCTCTCTCCCTCTCCCCACTCCCTCTCTCCCCACTCCCTCCCTCTCTCTCTCTCCCCACTCCCTCTCTCTCTCTCTCTCCCCACTCCCTCTCTCTCTCTCCCCACTCCCTCTCTCTCTCTCCCCACTCCCTCCCTCTCTCTCCCCACTCCCTCCTCTCTCTCCCCACTCCCTCCCTCTCTCTCTCTCTCTCTCCCCACTCCCTCCCTCTCTCTCTCTCTCCCCACTCCCTCCCCCTCTCTCTCCCCACTCCCTCCCTCCCTCTCTCTCCCCACTCCCCTCTCTCTCTCCCCACTCCCTCCCTCTCTCTCCCCACTCCCCTCCCTCTCTCTCCCCACTCCCTCCCTCTCTCTCCCCACTCCCTCCCCTCTCTCTCCCCACTCCCTCCCTCTCTCTCTCTCTCCCCACTCCCCCTCCCCTCTCTCCCCACTCCTCTCTCTCCCCACTCCCTCCCTCCCTCTCTCTCTCTCCCCACTCCCTCCCTCTCTCTCCCCACTCCCTCCCTCTCCCCACTCCCTCCCTCTCTCTCTCTCCCCCTCCCTCTCTCTCTCTCCCCCTCCCTCCCTCCCTCTCTCTCTCTCTCCCCACTCCCTCCCTCTCTCTCTCTCTCCCCACTCCCTCCCTCTCTCTCTCTCTCCCCACTCCCTCTCTCTCTCTCCCCACTCCCTCCCTCTCCCCACTCCCCCTCCCTCCTCTCTCTCTCCCCACTCTCCTCCCTCTCTCTCTCTCCCCACTCCCTCCCCTCTCTCTCCCCACTCCCTCCCCTCTCTCCCCACTCCCTCCCTCTCTCTCCCCACTCCCTCCCTCTCTCTCCCCACTCCCTCCCTCTCTACTCCCTCTCTCTCCCCACTCCCTCCCTCTCTCTCCCCACTCCCCTCTCTCTCTCCCCCTCCCTCTCTCTCTCTCCCCACTCCCTCCCTCTCTCTCTCCCCACTCCCTCCCTCTCTCTCCCCACTCCCTCCCTCTCTCTCTCCCCACCTCTCTCTCTCTCCCCACTCTCTCTCTCCCCACTCCCTCCCTCCCTCTCTCTCCCCACTCCCTCCCTCTCTCTCTCTCTCCCCACTCCCCTCTCTCTCTCTCCCCACTCCCTCCCTCTCTCTCTCCCCACTCCCTCCCTCTCTCTCTCTCCCCACTCCCTCCCTCTCTCTCCCCACTCCCTCCCTCTCTCTCCCCACCCCTCCCTCTCTCTCTCTCTCCCCACTCCCTCCCTCTCTCTCTCTCCCCACTCCCTCCCCTCTCCTCCCCACTCCCTCCCTCTCTCTCCCCCCTCCCTCCCTCTCTCTCCCCTCCCCACTCCCTCCCTGTCTCTCTACTCCCTCTCTCTCCCCACTCCCCCTCCCTCTCTCTCCCCACTCCCTCCCTCTCTCTCTCTCCCCACTCCCTCTCTCTCTCTCCCCACTCTCTCCTCCCTCTCTCCTCCTCCCCACTCCCTCCCTCTCTCTCCCCACTCCCTCCCCTCTCTCCCCCTCCCCACTCCCTCCCTCTCTACTCCCTCTCTCTATTGAAATGCCAATTTTTCTCAACCTTACAGGGCAGTTTAGAAAGCAGAGGTTTTGGTGTAAACTACGTGGTTTCCACAACACAACACCCTGCCAGAGGATTTCTATGTAAAGTCTGCAGGAACACAGTCCTGAGCCACCATCCATCCTGTTCCAGCTGACTTCACTGCATAACTCCTCAATGAGCTCAAATGATGAGCTCAGTGCCCAGCAAGGGGCTTGTTAATCAGCTATCCTCCCCGCTGTCTCGCGCCAGTTGTTCTAACCACTTAAACCTTGACGGTTTCCAAGCGCCAGATATACCAAACATCCATTTTGACAGGGGGAACGGGTGTAATTCCAGCTCAAATCGCCATAATTCCAGAAGTGATAAATGGATACACATTCGGCGGCTCTATTTCCGCCTCCCGAGGCGGCTGCGAGTTTATCTTTCTGGCCCTCGCAGCAGCTCGCTGGTAATTCGAGCAAATCACCCCATTTTCCTTTAACCCAACACATATAGGCCCCCTCAGATTCTGTCAAAAACTGTTACAGTTAAGGGGGACGCTATTCAATCAAGCGGCAAGCGAGGAATTCCCGAGGGGTGTATGAGGTAAATACGGGGAACCTATAGGCTGCTTGTTTATGTATGTACTGTTTATTAAAATATGAGACCAGTGTATTATCGCTCACGGCATCTTTTTCACATTACAGTGAAGCCTACGGCAATCAACTGTCAAGCAGGCAAGCATTTTCTATCAAAAGGGTACTATTGGAATCATGATTGTTCATTAACGTACAGATGAACTCATTGAACCTGTTCCTCTCATTAACGTTTTGAGAAGTCCACCGGGGATGAGCGTATGCTGTTTACACAGATTCTGTGTATGTTTTTCTGTGGGTCTTCCCCTTCATCATGAAATGGAAACGGAATCAAAACGGGAAAATTGCCTTCAGTAGCGCGACTCGAACCAAGACAACATATGCTTGTGTGTCTAAAACTCTCTGCGCCTTTTTTTGTAAACACTTTTAGAAAAACAAAGACTTGTGAATCCAATAGGTTTGAGTGTCCTAAACCATAAGGCTTGCCACTTTGAACCTTATATGCATGTATTGGCTTGTAGCTCGTTTGCCAACACATCTGGGCTTTAAAGATGAAATGCTTTTGATCCAATTTGTTGCCCTTTAAATTCGGTCACTCCAATCACATGGACAATTGCCAGAGCATTGCTGCACAGTGTGTACTGACGCAGGAAGCTGTGTGTATTGATGCGATTGGTGGCCACTTAGAGAGCATGTCTCATATATGGTTTAAGCAGACAGCAGTCTGTTGAGAGGTTATAGGGGTGATGTTTTAATGGAGCAGACAGCAGTCTGTTGAGAAGTTATGGGGGTGATGTTGTATGGAGCAGACAGCAGTCTGTTGAGAAGTTATGGGGGTGATGTTTTAATGGAGCAGACAGCAGTCTGTTGAGAGGTTATAGGGATGATGTTTTAATGGAGCAGACAGCAGTCTGTTGAGAGGTTATGGAGGTGATGTTTTAATGGAGCAGACAGCAGTCTGTTGAGAGGTTATGGGGGTGATGTTTTAATGGAGCAGACAGCAGTCTGTTGAGAGGTTATAGGTGTGATGTTTTAATGGAGCAGACAGCAGTCTGTTGAGAGGTTATAGGGGTGATGTTTTAATGGAGCAGACAGCAGTCTGTTGAGAGGTTATAGGTGTGATGTTTTAATGGAGCAGACAGCAGTCTGTTGAGAGGTTATGGAGGTGATGTTTTAATGGAGCAGACAGCAGTCTGTTGAGAGGTTATAGGGATGATGTTTTAATGGAGCAGACAGCAGTCTGTTGTTAGGTTATGGGGGTGATGTTTTAATGGAGCAGACAGCAGTCTGTTGAGAGGTTATAGGTGTGATGTTTTAATGGAGCAGACAGCAGTCTGTTGAGAGGTTATAGGGGTGATGTGAGTATAGGGAGGAGAAGAACATAACTGAGTGACAGAGAATGAGGACTGGATAAGTAATGAGGATGAGTAAAGAGGATAAGGAGTAAAGAGGATGAGGAGTAAAGAAGATGAAGAGTGGATGAGTAATGAGGATGAGGAGTAATGAGGATGAGGAGTAGAGGAGTAAAGATGAGAGGAGTAATGAGGATGAAGAGTAAAGAGGATGAGGAGTAGAGGAGTAAAGATGAGAGGAGTAATGAGGATGAAGAGTAAAGAGGATGAGGAGTAGAGGATGAAGAGTAGAGAGGATGAGGAGTAAAGGAGTAAAGATGAGAGGAGTAAAGAGGATGAAGAGTAGAGAGGATGAGGAGTAAAGAGGATGAAGAGTAAAGAGGAGAGGAGTAAAGAGGAGAGGAGTAAAGAGGATGAAGAGTAAAGAGGATGAAGAGTAATGAGAATGAGGAGTAGAGGAGTAAAGAGGATGAAGAGTAAAGAAGATAAGGAGTAGAGGAGTAAAGAGGAGAGGAGTAAAGAGGAGAGGAGTAGAGAGGATGAGGAGTAAAGAGGATGAAGAGTAGAGAGGATGAAGAGTAAAGAGGAGAGGAGTAAAGAGGAGAGGAGTAAAGAGGAGAGGAGTAAAGAGGATGAAGAGTAAAGAGGATGAAGAGTAATGAGGATGAAGAGTAATGAGAATGAGGAGTAGAGGAGTAAAGAGGATGAAG
Organism: Oncorhynchus nerka; assembly: GCF_034236695.1. Taxonomy (NCBI): domain Eukaryota; kingdom Metazoa; phylum Chordata; class Actinopteri; order Salmoniformes; family Salmonidae; genus Oncorhynchus; species Oncorhynchus nerka. Next base: position 92,847,654 of record NC_088422.1, read on the forward strand.
AGTAAAGAGGACAAGGAGTAATGAGAATGAGGAGTAATGATGATGAGAAGTGGAGGAGTAAAGAGGATGAGGAGTAATGAGAATGAGGAGTAATGAGAATGAGGAGTAATGATGATGAGAAGTGGAGGAGTAAAGAGGATGAGGAGTAATGAGGATGAGAAGTGGAGGAGTAAAGAGGATGAGGATGAGGAGTAATGTGGATGAGGAGTAATATGGACGATGAGTGGAGAAGTAAAGAGGAAGAGTGTAGGAGAAATAAGGATGAGGAGTAATGAGGATGAGGAGTAATGAGAATGAGGAGTGGAGGAGTAAAGAGGATGAGGAGTAATGAGAATGAGGAGTAATGAGAATGAGGAGTAATGATGATGAGAAATGGAGGAGTAAAGAGGATGAGGAGTAATGAGGATAAGGAGTAATGAGAATGAGGAGTAATGAGAATGAGGAGTAATGATGATGAGATATGGAGGAGTAAAGAGGATGAGGAGTAATGAGGATGAGGAGTAATGAGAATGAGGAGTAATGATGATGAGAAGTGGAGGAGTAAAGAGGATGAGGAGTAATGAGGATGAGAAGTGGAGGAGTAAAGAGGATGAGGATGAGGAGTAATGAGGATGAGGAGTAATGTGGATGAGGAGTAATATGGACGATGAGTGGAGAAGTAAAGAGGAAGAGTGTAGGAGAAATAAGGATAAGGAGTAATGAGGATGAGGAGTAATGAGAATGAGGAGTGGAGGAGTAAAGAGGATGAGGAGTAAAGAGGACGAGGAGTGTAGGAATAATGATGACGAAGAGTAATGAGGATGAGGAGTAATGATGATTAATGAGGATGAGGGGAGGAGTAATGAGGATGAGGAATAATGGGGATGAATGAGGATGAGGGGATGAGTAATGAGGATGAATGAGGATGAGGGGAGGAGTAAGGAGGATGAGGTGTAAAGAGGATGAGGAGTAATGAGGATGAGTGGAGGAGTAATGAGGATGAGGCGTAAAGAGCATGGAGGAGTAATGAGGATGAGGCGTAAAGAGGATGGGGAGAAATTATGAGTGGAGGAGTAATGAGGATGAGGAGTAATGAGAATGAGGAGTGGAGGAGTAATGATGATGAGGAGTAATGAGGAGTGGGGGAGTAAAGAGCAAAATGGAGGGTGATGTGAGAATAAAGACAGAGAGCAGTAAGGAAGCGATTGAGGGAGAAGAAGGTGGAAGGGCTAAGAGGAGTGATGCAGGGTTACAGTAACTAGTGGGGGAATGAAGAGCAATGTTAGTGAAGAGGAGGACAAGAGGAGAAGTGAGAAGGTAAGAGTTGTGATGAGGGTTGTAGGACAGAGAGGACAAGAGGAGAAGTGAGAAGGGAAGAGCTGTGATGAGGGTTGTAGAACAGAGGACAAGAGAAGTGAGAAGGGGAGAGCTGTGATGAGGGTTGTAGGACAGAGAGGACAAGAAGAGAAGTGAGAAGGGGAGAGTTGTGATGATGGTTGTAGGACAGAGGACAAGAGAAGTGAGAAGGGAAGAGCTGTGATGAGGGTTGTAGAACAGAGGACGAGAAGTGAGAAGGGGAGAGCTGTGATGAGGGTTGTAGGACAGAGAGGACAAGAAGAGACGTGAGAAGGGGAGAGTTGTGATGAGGGTTGTAGGACAGAGAGGAGAAGTGAGAAGGGGAGAGCTGTGACAAGGGTTGTAGGACAGAGAGGACAAGAGGAGAAGTGAGAAGGAGAGAGTTGTGATGAGGGTTGTGGGACAGAGGACAAGAGGAGAAGTGAGAAGGGGAGAGTTGTGATGAGGGTTGTGGGACAGAGGACAAGAGGAGAAGTGAGAAGGGGAGAGCTGTGATGAGGGTTGTGGGACAGAGAGGACAAGAGGAGAAGTGAGAAGGGAGAGTTGTGATGAGGGTTGTAGGACAGAGACAAGGAGAAGTGAGAAGGGGAGAGCTGTGACAAGGGTTGTAGGACAGAGAGGACAAGAGGAGAAGTGAGAAGGAGAGAGTTGTGATGAGGGTTGTAGGACAGAGAGGAGAAGTGAGAAGGGGAGAGCTGTGACAAGGGTTGTAGGACAGAGAGGACAAGAGGAGAAGTGAGAAGGAGAGAGTTGTGATGAGGGTTGTGGGACAGAGGACAAGAGGAGAAGTGAGAAGGGGAGAGTTGTGATGAGGGTTGTGGGACAGAGGACAAGAGGAGAAGTGAGAAGGGGAGAGCTGTGATGAGGGTTGTGGGACAGAGAGGACAAGAGGAGAAGTGAGAAGGGGAGAGTTGTGATGAGGGTTGTGGGACAGAGGACAAGAGGAGAAGTGAGAAGGGGAGAGCTGTGATGAGGGTTGTGGGACAGAGGACAAGAGGAGAAGTGAGAAGGGGAGAGTTGTGATGAGGGTTGTGGGACAGAGGACAAGAGGAGAAGTGAGAAGGGGAGAGTTGTGATGAGGGTTGTGGGACAGAGGACAAGAGAGAAGGGGAGAGCTGTGATGAGGGTTGTGGGACAGAGAGGACAAGAGGAGAAGTGAGAAGGGGAGAGTTGTGATGAGGGTTGTAGGACAGAGAGGACAAGAGGAGAAGTGAGAAGGGGAGAGCTGTGATGAGGGTTGTAGGACAGAGAGGACAAGAGGAGAAGTGAGAAGGGGAGAGTTGTGATGAGGGTTGTGGGACAGAGAGGACAAGAGGAGAAGTGAGAAGGGGAGAGCTGTGATGAGGGTTGTAGGACAGAGAGGACAAGAGGAGAAGTGAGAAGGATTGTGGGACAGAGAGGACAAGAGGAGAAGTGAGAAGGGGAGAGCTGTGATGAGGGTTGTGGGACAGAGAGGACAAGAGGAGAAGTGAGAAGGGGAGAGTTGTGATGAGGGTTGTAGGACAGAGAGGAGAAGTGAGAAGGGGAGAGCTGTGACAAGGGTTGTAGGACAGAGAGGACAAGAGGAGAAGTGAGAAGGCGAGAGTTGTGATGAGGGTTGTGGGACAGAGGAGAAGAGGAGAAGTGAGAAGGGGAGAGTTGTGATGAGGGTTGTGGGACAGAGGAGAAGAGGAGAAGTGAGAAGGGGAGAGTTGTGATGAGGGTTGTGGGACAGAGGACAAGAGGAGAAGTGAGAAGGGGAGAGTTGTGATGAGGGTTGTGGGACAGAGGACAAGAGAGAAGGGGAGAGCTGTGATGAGGGTTGTGGGACAGAGAGGACAAGAGGAGAAGTGAGAAGGGGAGAGCTGTGATGAGGGTTGTGGGACAGAGAGGACAAGAGGAGAAGAGAGTAGGGGAGAGCTGTGATGAGGGTTGTGGGACAGAGAGGACAAGAGGAGAAGAGAGAAGGGGAGAGCTGTGATGAGGGTTGTAGGACAGAGAGGACAAGAGGAGAAGTGAGAAGGGGAGAGTTGTGATGAGGGTTGTAGGACAGAGAGGACAAGAGGAGAAGTGAGAAGGGGAGAGTTGTGATGAGGGTTGTGGGACAGAGGACAAGAGGAGAAGTGAGAAGGGGAGAGTTGTGATGAGGGTTGTAGGACAGAGAGGACAAGAGGAGAAGTGAGAAGGGGAGAGTTGTGATGAGGGTTGTGGGACAGAGGACAAGAGGAGAAGTGAGAAGGGGAGAGTTGTGATGAGGGTTGTGGGACAGAGGACAAGAGGAGAAGTGAGAAGGGGAGAGCTGTGATGAGGATTGTGGGACAGAGAGGACAAGAGAAGAAGTGAGAAGGGGAGAGTTGTGATGAGGGTTGTAGGACAGAGAGGACAAGAGGAGAAGTGAGAAGGATTGTGGGACAGAGAGGACAAGAGGAGAAGTGAGAAGGGGAGAGTTGTGATGAGGGTTGTGGGACAGAGGACAAGAGGAGAAGTGAGAAGGGGAGAGCTGTGATGAGGGTTGTGGGACAGAGGACAAGAGGAGAAGTGAGAAGGGGAGAGTTGTGATGAGGGTTGTGGGACAGAGAGGACAAGAGGAGAAGTGAGAAGGGGAGAGCTGTGATGAGGGTTGTAGGACAGAGAGGACAAGAGGAGAAGTGAGAAGGGGAGAGTTGTGATGAGGGTTGTGGGACAGAGGACAAGAGGAGAAGTGAGAAAGGGAGAGTTGTGATGAGGGTTGTAGGACAGAGAGGACAAGAGGAGAAGTGAGAAGGGGAGAGTTGTGATGAGGGTTGTAGGACAGAGAGGACAAGAGGAGAAGTGAGAAGGGTTGTGGGACAGAGAGGACAAGAGGAGAAGTGAGAAGGGGAGAGCTGTGATGAGGGTTGTGGGACGGAGAGGACACACCATGGAGGGATATGCAGATAGCAGGAGTATGCTGAAGAAACAGACAAGTATTGGTTCAGATTCAGGGGTCTTACGTCCACGTCGTCACAGAGCAGGGATCCAGAGCCGTACTGTAGGCGGCACTGGTGGGCAGCACTGTACAGGACCCCGGGGGGAACAGAGTTCAGATCCAGCACGTCCCGCATGGGGGGGTCATCCAGGCACCAGCCCCAGCCTCGACTGAGGAGGAACAACCACAACAACAGGGTGGTCAGACAAACGCATTATAGTGAAACATGCACACATCGAGATCCTGAAAAGGTGTGTTATTAAATGGATAGTTTATGATTTGGCAATGAGCATGTTATCTACTTCCCCAGATCAGATGAACTCTTGGATACCATTTTTATGATTTGGCAATGAGCATGTTATCTACTTCCCCAGATCAGATGAACTCTTGGATACCATTTTTATGATTTGGCAATGAGCATGTTATCTACTTCCCCAGATCAGATGAACTCTTGGATACCATTTTTATGATTTGGCAATGAGCATGTTATCTACTTCCCCAGATCAGATGAACTCTTGGATACCATTTTTATGATTTGGCAATGAGCATGTTATCTACTTCCCCAGATCAGATGAACTCTTGGATACCATTTTTATGACTCGGCGTCCAGTATGAAAGAAGTTAGAGACAGTTTTGCGAGCCAATGCTTACTAGCTTAGTGAAAAAACTGATAGCCTGGCTAAGCTAGTGCTAACAGTAGTTAGCATTGGCTCGTGAAAGTACCTATTAACTTCCTTCATACTAGACAGACATAAAAATGGTATCCAAGACTTCATTGGACTCTGGTAAAATAGATAACATGCTTCATTATCAGTCCTCTTGTTTTGGGGCTCCCAAGTGGCGCAGCGGTCTGAGGTACTGCATCTCATTGCTAGAGGTGTCACTACAGACCCTGGTTCGATTCCAGGCTGTATCACAACCAGCCGTGATGGGCAGTCCCATATGGCGGCGCACAATTGGCCCAGTGTTCTCCGGGTTATGGTTTGGCCGGGGTTAGGGTTTGGCCGGGGTAGGCCATCATTGTAAATAAGAATATTTTCTTAACAAACTTGCCTAGTTAAATAAAGGATAAATAAAACTGACAAATCCCAAACTATCCCTTTAAGGCTGGAACAAAATGGAGGGGGCTTAAATATGATTGAGCCTCATTTTAATGGGCCATATATTTCATAGTTGACAGGGCTGTATGTGACTGAGTAGACAGTGACGGCGTTGACAAGGTCTCCATGTAAAAAAGCTGACAGGAGGCTAACAGAATTTAGAGAGCTGTCTGCATGACACAGAATCAAGCAGGCGTCACAGTCAAACCAATCGTTAGAAGTCAACTCCAGCTCAGTCAAAATGCCAAGCTGGAAGCACATGAGTACAGCAGGCATTCTATCACATGAACAAACAGATCAATGAGTCAATCCCCCTTTTATGGGGATCCAATCTATCTCCATAAGGGACATTTACAAATCCTAGTATTGGAACGGTTTTAATTCTAAGTGATTGATTTTATATTAGTATGCATCATTTCTGCCTGGGCACACTTTTAAGATGCTGGAGCGGTCCACATCTGCCAACAAAACGAGTAATGATTAGAAAAGTCTGACAACCAGGGACTGATTTAGACTTGGGACACCAGGTGGGTGCAATTCATTATCAGGTACAGTAGAACAGAGAACAAGCAGGCTCCGGACCTCATAAGGTAAGAGTTGAATACCTCTGGTGTTGGATATAGGCAACTCCAAAAGCCTGCAAAGGTTGTGAAATATGAACACTAGAATTTTCAAATGCTTTTGAAAATATATAGATTGCTATTATTTTCTATGGGTAACATGATGAAGATACTCTCAATGTAAGACACTGCGCCTGCTTCCTGACAACCAGATTAGGAAAGAGATCAAAAAAGCATGGACTTGCATTAAACATAAAATATCACCTTTTTTTTCATATGACAGCAGTTCCACACACATTGCCATGATGCAAGTTGTGTGGGAAAAATATTTGTATTTTATTCTGTTATATTTAATTATACTCCCAGCCTCTATAACATATATGTGTATTGACTGTGATCAGGGTACCCTAAGTGTGTCTTGTCTGGTTAATGGACAAAACTATTGATTTTGTGTGCATGCCACCAACCAGCAGCCTAACATAATGAAACTCAAAATATGCCATAACATTTATTTTTACAAATACATGTTATTTGTCTTTTAATGTTTCTTAGGACCTGCCTAAACAAATTAATCATGGATTTATTTTTGATGGTGTATATTTTCAATGGATTTATTTAAATAGACGCCCAACATATGTTTGTAATGGATGAAAGGGGGAGGCAATATAGCATAAATCATGTTTGAAAGCAGTACCAGTCGGCTTGTTGCTGTGTGTTTTATGCAAGATAAATATTCCTTTACAGGCACATTCAAGTTAGGAGAGGATTCCCAGAATCAAATATAGGCTACAAAAAAATCACTTAGTGCAGGCCGTGTAACAACCACTTAGTGCAGGCCGTGTAACAATCACTTAGTGCAGGCTGTGTTACAATCACTTAGTGCAGGCTGTGCAACAATCACTTAGTGCAGGCTGTGCAACAATCACTTAGTGCAGGCTGTGCAACAATCACTTAGTGCAGGCTGTGCAACAATCACTTAGTGCAGGCTGTGCAACAATCACTTAGTGCAGGCCGTGTAACAATCACTTAGTGCAGGCTGTGTAACAATCACTTAGTGCAGGCTGTGCAACAATCACTTAGTGCAGGCTGTGCAACAATCACTTAGTGCAGGCTGTGCAACAATCACTTAGTGCAGGCTGTGTAACAATCACTTAGTGCAGGCCGTGTAACAATCACTTAGTGCAGGCTGTATAACAATCACTTAGTGCAGGCTGTGCAACAATCACTTAGTGCAGGCTGTGCAACAATCACTTAGTGCAGGCTGTGCAACAATCACTTAGTGCAGGCTGTGCAACAATCACTTAGTGCAGGCTGTGTAACAATCACTTAGTGCAGGCTGTGTAACAATCACTTAGTGCAGGCTGTGCAACAATCACTTAGTGCAGGCTGTGCAACAATCACTTAGTGCAGGCTGTGTAACAATCACTTAGTGCAGGCTGTGTAACAATCACTTAGTGCAGGCCGTGCAACAATCACTTAGTGCAGGCTGTGTAACAATCACTTAGTGCAGGCTGTGTAACAATCACTTAGTGCAGGCTGTGTTACAATCACTTAGTGCAGGCCGTGTAACAATCTACCGTGTTGATTTCACTCTCACAGCACCTGTTTCCACAATGGTGCTGTAGCCTCTACCCTTATCCAGGGGCGCAACATGTCCCCCCCACATTCAGGAATTACATTTTTGTCCCACCCCCCAGTTTTATCATTGGAATGTGATACAAAGGGAGGCAGCGGTGTGCTTTAGGACCATGTGGACGCCTCCGAGCGGTCGGGTAGGCTGTTTGGGGTGTTTATCAGACTGGATGAAAATATACAAATAATAAAAAATATAAAAAAGAATAAAAAACATTTGTATTTTTTAAACACAAATAATAATTATAATAATATAGTTATGTCCCCCCCATTTCTAAAACCAAAGTTGCACCCCTGCCCTGATCATAACCGTTATTTCTATTTATCCGGAGAGGCCTATGTTAGCCGTTTAAGGGTGAGCTAGGCTATCCAGGGAAAGTCAACATGTCGTATTCTCACGTGGGAAGAGGGAACACAAGCTCTGCATTTGGACAAATTAGAATGTTTTCACACCACACAAATAACGGACTGTTCCCGGCTCCACACTCTCAATGCATGGTTGGTAGCCTTATGTCTGCCTCGCTGCTCACATAATGGAATTCACAACACAATGCTACACAACAAGCTCCTGTTTTTTTTAAGTGTATGATATTGATTAACATTTTTAAAAGTGTATTATCTTGATTTAAAATGTTTCAGACCAATGTAATTGTTCTGAACCACGAGCCAACCAATGTAATTGTTCTGAACCACGAGCCAACCAATGTAATTGTTCTGAACCACGAGCCAACCAATGTAATTGTTCTGAATCACGAGCCAACCAATGTAATTGTTCTGAACCACGAGCCAACCAATGTAATTGTTCTAAACAACGAGCCAACCAATGTAATTGTTCTGAACCACGAGCCAACCAATGTAATTGTTCTGAACCACGAGCCAACCAATGTAATTGTTCTGAACCACGAGCCAACCAATGTAATTGTTCTGAATCACGAGCCAACCAATGTAATTGTTCTGAACCACGAGCCAACCAATGTAATTGTTCTAAACAACGAGCCAACCAATGTAATTGTTCTGAACCACGAGCCAACCAATGTAATTGTTCTGAACCACGAGCCAACCAATGTAATTGTTCTGAATCACGAGCCAACCAATGTAATTGTTCTGAACCACGAGCCAACCAATGTAATTGTTCTAAACAACGAGCCAACCAATGTAATTGTTCTGAACCACGAGCCAACCAATGTAATTGTTCTGAACCACGAGCCAACCAATGTAATTGTTCTGAACCACGAGCCAACCAATGTAATTGTTCTGAACCACGAGCCAACCAATGTAATTGTTCTGAATCACGAGCCAACCAATGTAATTGTTCTGAATCACGAGCCAACCAATGTAATTGTTCTGAACCACGAGCCAACCAATGTAATTGTTCTGAACCACGAGCAAACCAATGTAATTGTTCTAAACAACGAGCCAACCAATGTAATTGTTCTGAACCACGAGCCAACCAATGTAATTGTTCTGAACCACGAGCCAACCAATGTAATTGTTCTGAACCACGAGCCAACCAATGTAATTGTTCTGAATCACGAGCCAACCAATGTAATTGTTCTGAATCACGAGCCAACCAATGTAATTGTTCTGAACCACGAGCCAACCAATGTAATTGTTCTGAACCACGAGCCAACCAATGTAATTGTTCTGAATCACGAGCCAACCAATGTAATTGTTCTGAACCACGAGCCAACCAATGTAATTGTTCTGAACCACGAGCCAACCAATGCGTTGAAAGAATGTTTTCATTTCACCCGCCAGGTTATTTTCTTGCGGCACACCTGAGACTCTAGGCGAGTTCGTTTTTGACCAATAAATTATTTGTCTCTCATTTCTGGAGGTGTAAATTATATTTTATATGGAGTTTGCATTATTCAATGTATTTTCATTCATTTTAGAGTAGAATGTCCTTTTAAAAAGTCACCAGAACAGAGCTTCTCAGTCCAACATAAAAATGACCCAAAATAGGGGGTGGGTGTGGTGACCTTTCACCCCACTGCTACATATGTTTCCAGAGGAAACACTGGACGGGAGGAAGACTCATTCAAATGTGGGCAGATAGTTTTAGGTACAGTGGTACATTTCCACATAATCCAACATGCAGCCAAGGGAGAGAGTAGATAAGGACAATAAGGGCACAACTCCACAGCAACGGTATGGCACAGCTGAGCTTTTACAGAACAACAAGCATTGCTGTTCTCACAAGCAGAAGTCCAGCTGCTTGTCCAATTGACCAAAATACGGACAATATAACAAGATGCGTGACCCTTGACCAGGCCAAATAAAATAAACTTCTAAAGCAACAGGACTTTCCTGTTTACTTAAAGTATATAAAAAAACACATGATCATAAGTGACTGTGACTGGCGTCTGTTCAACTGCTTTCAAATGACTGCCATCAAGCAACACAATAACAGATTAGAAGAGATCCTGAGGCGGCCAGAACACAACTCCATCGAGAGAGGGTAAAGGTTTTCAATAAAAATATTGAAGTGTTCAATCAAGACCAGTTCTTCTGCTTTCAGTCACACTGATTAGTCTGAAAGCTCTGTGAATAGAGAAAAGGATCATTTCTACCCTTGGCAGGCTACCATGTTATTGGGTTGAATTATGTTTTCTCTGCATCACAGCCCAGGCCACTGATTCTGACCCAGTAATTGGTGAGGTGTGATCATAGCAGCAAGTGGAACTGCTATCAAGACTCAAATCCTCCCAGCAGGCCTCTTTCTCTCAAGCCTGGTCCCAGATCTGTTTGTGCTGTATCGCCGACTTGTATGGTCATTGGCACGCTAAACAATGACCACAGGAGTTGGCAAGACGGTACAAAGATCTAAGACCAGGCTAGTTTCTCTCCTAACAATGTAAAAAGCTGTGTGGAACTCAGTGAGCAAAACTCAACTCTGATGTCCAATTTCATCCCTCAGACAGTATTCAAGTCACATTGGAGCCTACTGGAGCACTAGGGTAGTTCAAGTGCACGTGTTTTATTGCCTGCAGTACGGTGGGTTATTACATTTGAGCCGGACAGATAAGGCAAAGGATGTTTAAACCATTACTTTTACAACAGGTGTCTTTGCAATTAATTTATAAAACTATGGCTAAAGGCCATTACAATATCCTGCTTCAGAAAAACTCTGGTCCACTTACGTAGTATTTCACCTGAAATAACCTATTAATATATGCTTGTGATTTCAACTCTAACAAAGATGTTTTGCATTTCTGAAGCAACATTTATACAATGAGGCATTTGAAAGTACTTCACAGTGTAGACACCACATAAATCCAAACCAATACAATAACATGCTATTTTTTTACAAGTCAGTTAAGAACAAATTCTTATTTACAATGACGGCCAAGGAACAGTGGGTTAACTGGTCTAGGAACAGTGGGTTAACTGGTCTAGGTACAGTGGGTTAACTGGTCTAGGTACAGTGGGTTAACTGGTCTAGGTACAGTGGGTTAACTGGTCTAGGAACAGTGGGTTAACTGGTCTAGGAACAGTGGGTTAACTGGTCTAGGTACAGTGGGTTAACTGGTCTAGGTACAGTGGGTTAACTGGTCTAGGTACAGTGGGTTAACTGGTCTAGGTACAGTGGGTTAACTGGTCTAGGAACAGTGGGTTAACTGGTCTAGGAACAGTGGGTTAACTGGTCTAGGTACAGTGGGTTAACTGGTCTAGGAACAGTGGGTTAACTGGCCAAGGTACAGTGGGTTAACTGGCCAAGGTACAGTGGGTTAACTGGTCTAGGTACAGTGGGTTAACTGGTCTAGGAACAGTGGGTTAACTGGTCTAGGAACAGTGGGTTAACTGCCTGTTCAGGGGCAGAACCACAGATTGGTACCTTGTCAGCTTGGGGATTCTATCTAGCACCCTTCCGGTTACTGGCCCAACGCTCTAACCACTAAGCTACCTGCCGCCCCTGCTAATCTGATATAACAGATTATGACATCATTCATGTTAAATACGCTTATACAAGTAGTGATGAATAAGGCTGAACTGAAACTAAGCAATCCATTGGAATTTCTTCTACCTAGCAACAGCCAGATTCACATGCAAAATATGAAAATGACTTATTTCACTATCAGGCAATCAAGAATGGCAACTAGATAGGGTGAATTCCTTCAATAGGCTCAATGACACTAATTTCAACATATTCCATAGATTTGAGTTCAAATGTACTTCATTCAATGAACCCCATGCACCCAGTCGAGAAACAAAACGGCCACTTTGGAGCTGTGAGCTTGAAAGCTGAGATGATCTGGTAAAATATCATAAAAAAGGTCAAGCTGGCGAGATGGATTACGCCTACAAAGCTCAGGGCCTGTATTCCCAAGTGTCTCAAAATAGGACTGCTGATCTAGGATCAGGTCCACCTGGTCTTAGTCAGCATTATCTAAAAGGACAAACTGTTCGTAGATCAGAACTCCTACTCTGAATCACTTTTTGAATATAGGGCCTAGATCATCTGGAGGAGCTATAAGGTGGTGTTGGCCAGCTGCACCTCACAGCTGCAGGAAAAATCACAACATGCCTAGTAATGTAGTTGGGGAGAATTCCACAGAATGCTTTCAGAGCTGAACAAGTGACCCTATATTAGACTTTGGACCACAGTAGCGACTACTGAAGACTGACTTGCCATTTTAGCTTATTTAAATTTAAAAAATGTATCCTGCCAAACACTATCATGATAGAGGAACGCATGAAAATAAGTTGGAAACTTTGTGTTTATCTACTGATTCTTAATCAACTGCATACTTTTGTATGTGCCTTGTTTAAAAATATCAAGTCATCAAAACTAAAGACCATTTAACAACTAGCTAAATGAAATGTATGATAGAAGGCGCTAGCATTTCTGTGAAACGTTTATGCTGTGCATCCAATAATGGACAATAGTATAGGGATTTATGGACTAAAAATCCCCTAATACTTATTATTGTCCTTGATTCTAAAATGCAAACCTTGATTAAACTGGTTCATCAAAGGGCAAAGCTTTTCTTTGTAACTTTAGATGCAGTATTCCAAAAAGGAGGAGAATATTTGACTAAACATCTGTTAACAGCTGCTTAACCTACAGTACAGTACACCTCTTCAATGAGACTTCAATAGCCAGGAGTTTAATGATGCATACATATAATGATGACGCATTTGGGATGACATAATATTGACCACTATGCAACAGCAATTAAATTGTTCTCCATGAGTGACTATGGCTGCAGAGGTCCACTGAATAGAGGTTTAGAGGGAGAACTGACATCTGATGCCTTTGTGAAAGAAAAACACTTGTGCTGTCCAGGAGAAGTTTATGCCGTGGTGATTTATAAACTCTATTCTTTTCAGAAAATTCCACACAAAGAATGCTAATATTTTCAATAGTCAAGTCGCTAGCTAAAATAAATCCAAATCGATCAGCGTCAACAATACGAATGTCTGAACTTATGTAACACCAGTGAAAACGTCATTCACCTTTCAAACAGTAAAACAATTGACACACTGCATGGTGCGTGTTAATTTACAGCTTAAGTCTTAGAAGTCTTGCCCACTCACAATCAAGCAGAAGGCAATCATTGTCCTCGCTGCAATTTGCAGATTCCTTTTCATTGCAATTACACACATGAAAAGCTTTGGGGCTTTTTTGTAACCCCCGCCTCTCCTTCCAACCTCCAACCCCCCTTCAAACAATCTAGTCTAGACATTGTTGGAGAGCTACTCTCTCTGTCCTCAGCCCATCTGTAGGATAACCATCTGAACCCCATGGCTCAGCCTGCCCTTCCACATTCCACATTTAACTAACACCTACAGCTCAAAGTCAGACAAATAGGACTGAGTACTGCGCCCTGAGGAACCTCTCTGCCATTAGTGCACAATGGTGCCCTTGTGGTGGGAGCAGGAAGAGATGAGAGGAAGAGGAGGGAGGGAAATATGACAAATGGAGGAAGAGGAGGAGAAGATGGGATGTAAAAAGTGTTAGAGGGAGGCAATTGGATGGTTCCAGCTGAAAGAGAAATATATGATGAAATAGGAGAGAAATATATGAAGAAATAGGAGAGAAATATATGAAGAAATAGAAGAGAGATAAATATGAAGAAATAGGAGAGAGAAATATGAAGAAATAGGAGAGAAATATGAAGAAATAGGAGAGAGAAATATGAAGAAATAGGAGAGAGAAATATGAAGAAATAGGAGAGAGAAATATGAAGAAATAGGAGAGAGAGAAATATGAAGAAATAGGAGAGAGAGAAATATGAAGAAATAGGAGAGAGAGAAATATGAAGAAATAGAAGAGAGATAAATATGAAGAAATAGAAGAGAGATAAATATGAAGAAATAGGAGAGAGAAATATGAAGAAATAGGAGAGAGAAATATGAAGAAATAGAAAAGAGAGAAATATATGAAGAAATAGGAGAGAGAAATATATGAAGAAATAGGAGAGAGAAATATATGAAGAACTAGGAGAGAGAGAAATATATGAAGAAATAGGAGAGAGAGAAATATATGAAGAAATAGGAGGAGAGAGAAATATATGAAGAAATAAGAGAGAGAGAAAAATATGAAGAAATAGGACAGTGAAATATATGAAGAAATAGGAGGAGAAAGAGAAACATATGAACAAATAGGAGGATAGAGAAATATATGAAGAAATAGGAGGAGAGAGAGAAACGTGAAGAAATAGGAGAGAAACATATATGAAGAGATAGGAGAGAATGAGATTACAGTGGGGCAAAAAAGTATTTAGTCAGCCACCAATTGTGCAAGTTCTCTCACTTAAAAAGATTAGAGAGGCCTGTAATTTTCATCATAGGTACACTTCAACTATGACAGACAAAATTAGAAAAAAAAATCCAGAAAATCACCTTGTAGGATTTTTTATTAATTTATTTGCAAATTATGGTGGAAAATAAGTATTTGGTCACCTACAAACAAGCAAGATTTCTGGCTCTCACAGACCTGTAACTTCTTCTTTAAGAGGCTCCTCTGTCCTCCACTCATTACCTGTATTAATGGCACCTGTTTGAACTAGTTATCAGTATAAAAGACACCTGTCCACAACCTCAAACAGTCACACTCCAAACTCCACTATCGCCAAGACCAAAGAGCTGTCAAAGGACACCAGAAATAAAATTGTAGACCTGCACCAGGCTGGGAAGACTGAATCTGCAATAGGTAAGCAGCTTGGTTTGAAGAAATCAACTGTGGGAGCAATTATTAGGAAATGGAAGACATACAAGACCACTGATAATCTCCCTCGATCTGGGGCTCCACGCAAGATCTCACCCCGTGGGGTCAAAATGATCACAAGAACGGTGAGCAAAAATCCCAGAACCACACGGGGGGACCTAGTGAATGCCTGCAGAGAGCTGGGACCAAAGTAACAAAGCCAGTAACACACTACGCCGCCAGGGACTCAAATCCTGCAGTGCCAGACGTGTCCCCCTGCTTAAGCCAGTACATGTCCAGGCCCGTCTGAAGTTTGCTAGAGAGCATTTGGATGATCCAGAAGAAGATTGGGAGAATGGCATATGGTCAGATGAAACCAAAATATAACTTTTTGGTAAAACTCAACTCGTCGTGTTTGGAGGACAAAGAGTGCTGAGTTGCATCCAAAGAACACCATACCTACTGTGAAGCATGGGGGTGGAAACATCATGCTTTGGGGCTGTTTTTCTGCAAAGGGACCAGGACGACTGATCCGTGTAAAGGAAAGAATGAATGGGGCCATGTATCGTGAGATTTTGAGTGAAAACCTCTTTCCATCAGCAAGGGCATTGAAGATGAAACGTGGCTGGGTCTTTCAGCATGACAATGATCTCAAACACACCGCCCGGGCAACGAAGGAGTGGCTTCGTAAGAAGCATTTCAAGGTCCTGGAGTGGCCTAGCCAGTCTCCAGATCTCAACCCCATAGAAAATCTTCTGTGGGGCGAGCATCTTCCGGGTTAGGGAGGGCTTGGCCGGTAGGGATGTCCTTGTCTCATCGCGCACCAGCGACTCCTGTGGCGGGCTGGGCGCAGTGCGCGCTAACCAAGGTTGCCAGGTGCACGGTGTTTCCTCCGACACATTGGTGCGGCTGTTTTCCGGGTTGGATGCGCGCTGTGTTAAGAAGCAGTGTGGCTTGGTTGGGTTGTGTATCGGAGGACGCATGACTTTCAACCTTCGTCTCTCCCGAGCCCGTACGGGAGTTGTAGCGATGAGACAAGATAGTAGCTACGAAAACAATTAAATACCACGAAATTGGGGAGAAAAAGGGGTCCAATTCAAATAAAATAAAATAAGAAAGTCTGTGTTGCCCAGCAACAGCCCCAAAACAACACTGCTCTAGAGGAGATCTGCATGGAGGAATGGGCCAAAATACCAGCAACAGTGTGTGAAAACCTTGTGAAGACTTACAGAAAACACTTGATCTCTGTCATTGCCAACAAAGGGTATATAACAAAGTACTGAGATAAACTTTTGTTATTGACCAAATACTTATTTTCCACAATAATTTGCAAATAAATTCATTACAAATCCTACAATGAGATTTTCTGGATTTTTTTCCCTCATTTTGTCTGTCATAGTTGAAGTGTACCTATGATGAAAATTACAGGCCTCTCTCATCTTTTTAAGTGGGAGAACTTGCACAATTGGTGGCTGACTAAATACTTTTTTGGCCCACTGTATATATATAAAGAAAGAGTGAGACGGAGAGAAAATGAGGAAAAGATGAGGAGAGATAGGAGAGGCGCCCATGGCTAGTGCCAGCTGGAAGGAGGGGCTACTACCCTCTCCCATTCAGCAGCAGGACAGAGGGGGAATACAATGAACCGCCTGATCGCCGGCATGCCAGCTCCTTCTCCTAACCCTGCTCGTACTCTGACAATATGGGCTACCATTATGAAACAGTCCTACAATGGCTTGTGAAATATAGTATTCACTCCCCTTGGCATTTTTCCAATTTTGTTGCCTTACAACCTGGAATTAAAATAGATTTTCGGGGGGTTTGTATCATTTGATTTACACAACATGCCTACCACTTTGAAGATGCAAAATATTTTTTATTGTGAAACAAACAAGAAATAAGACAAAAAACAGAAAACTATTCACCCCCACAAAGTCAATACTTTGTAGAGCCACCTTTTGCAGCAATTACAACAGCAATTGCAACAAGTCTCTGGGGTTTGTCTCTAGAAGCTTGGCACATCCCACTGGGATTTATGCCCATTCTTCAAGGCAAAACTGCTCCAGCTCCTTCAAGTTGGATGGGTCCCCTGGTGTACAGCAATCTTTAAGTCATACCACAGATTCTCAATTGGATTGAGGTCTGGGCTTTCACTAGGCCATTCCTGGGCTTCGACTAGTCCATTCCAAGATTTTTAAATGTTCCCCTTAAACCACTCGAGTGTTGCTTTAGCAGTATGCTTATGGTCATTGTCCTGCATACAGCTTCACATACAGCTTCACTCTGACAAAGAAAAAAAAACAAAAGAAAGACTTGCTGGTGCATGTCAGATGCATGTCAGATGCACGCCAATTGATTTAATGTTTGTACGGGTGCAACATTTTCACGTGACTTTAAAGTCAAGTAAACAAAGCTAAAATATTAAACCATCGTCATACATTTTACCATACACTCATTTTCCTATTTGTAACCTTGATTCTTTAGTTTATGCCATATTCACTCAGACAAAGAGAAAACAGGTGCAAGTTCTGTATTGGTGCAAACACTTCTCATGTAAATCTGGACCATGTTACCTTTTACACTGGTTTTCTGCCTTTCTTTTCCGGTTGGTGCCAGTGCAGCGATCAAAACAATGTTATCAGAGCATTTTGGAGCAAGAGACTAACACTGTAGCAAACCAATATATGAGAGCACATGCAACCAATCACATTTTAGGAAAAATGTGGGAGCAAATGGCGTCATATTTTTTTAGCAGGCATGAAGATAAATCAATTAGTCAACCCAGGCCTAGATCCTGCCTAGGTCCACACAAACCCACACACACACTTGGAGGCCCCAGGCAGGGGCCAGTCTGAGGCACCCCTCTCCTCACATGTTTTATGGAATGTATAGTAAAGACATCATTTAACTGTCAAATGCATGACCTTTTAATGTGCCATGAACACAACCACAATGTTTTCATCTGATTGTCAAACAAATTCATTTAAAAAAGTAGGTTACCTTCGCATGTTCATCCAAAATCATTCCAGCATCTGAAGAGTGCACTGGGCACCCGCCAACTTTCCTTCAATTCGCAAGTGGCTGAAACTATCTCACTGGAGAAAGAATCTGATCGAGCGAAATAGCAACCCCTCTGTCTTACTACATGTAGTCCATGTATCTGATGCAGTCTGGACAAAGACAAGCCATACTCTTTTGTCCTGACAGACAACTTTTTCCTGACTTTTGTCCTGCTACAGCGCACTCTGAAAGTATTCAGAGCTGGCCGCCCGGACAAATTGAGCAATCAGGGGAGAAGGGCCTTGGTCAGGGAGGTTACAAAGAACCTGGTGGTCACTCTGACAGAGCTCCAGAGTTCCTCTGTGGAGATGGTAGAACCTTCCAGAAGGACAACAATCTCTGCAACACTCCATCAATCTGGCTTTTATGGTCGAATGGTCAGACAGAAACCACTCCTCAGTAAAAGGCACATGACCAAAAGGCACCTAAAGACTCTCAGACCATGAGAAACAAGATTCTCTGGTCCGATGAAACCAAGATTGAACTCTTTGGCCTGAATGCCAAGTGCCATGTCTGGAAGACATCTGGCGCCATCCCTACTGTGAAGCATGGTGGTGGCAGCATCATGCTGTGGGGATGTTCTTTAGCGGCAGGGACTGGGAGACTAGTCAGGATCGAGGGAAAGATGAACGGAGCAAAGTACAGAGAGATCCTTGATGAAAATCTGCTCAGGACCTCAGATTGTCTTTTTGGAAGGTGAACCTTCTCCCCAAAGACCCTAAGCATACAGCCAAGACAATGCAGGAGTGGCTTCGGGACAAGCCTCTGAATGTCCTTGAGTGGCCCAGCCAGAGCCCGGACTGAAAATAGCTGTGCAGCAACGCTCCCCATCCAACCTGACAGAGCTTGAGAGGATCCGCAGAGAAGAATGAGGGTTCTAGCTAGCATTCTATTTGGCGCCGCTAACTAGGGTTCTATTTGGCGCCGCTAGCTAGGGTTCTATTTGGCGCCGCTAACTAGGGTTCTATATGGCGCTGCTAGCTAGGGTTCCATATGACGCTGCTAGCTAGGGTTCCATATGGCGCTGCTAGCTAGGGTTCCATATGGCGCTGCTAGCTAGGGTTCCATATGGCGCTGCTAGCTAGGGTTCCATATGACGCTGCTAGCTAGGGTTCCATATGACGCTGCTAGCTAGGGTTCCATATGACGCTGCTAGCTAGGGTTCCATATGACGCTGCTAGCTAGGGTTCCATATGGCGCTGCTAGCTAGGGTTCCATATGGCGCTGCTAACTAGGGTTCCATATGGCGCTGCCAGCTAGGGTTCCATATGACGCTGCCAGCTAGGGTTCCAATGGCGCTGCCAGCTAGGGTTCCATATGGCGCTGCCGGCTAGGGTTCCAAATGACGCTGCTAGCTAGGGTTCTAAATGACGCTGCTAGCTAGGGTTCCAAATGACGCTGCTAGCTAGGGTTCCATATGACGCTGCTAGCTAGGGTTCCAATGGCGCTGCTAGCTAGGGTTCCAAATGACGCTGCTAGCTAGGGTTCTATTTGGCACTGCTAGCTAGGGTTCTATTTGGCGCTGCTAGCTAGGGTTCTATATGGCGCTGCTACATAGGGTACCATATGACGCTGCTAGCTAGGGTTCCATATGACGCTGCTAGCTAGGGTTCCAATGGCGCTGCCAACTAGGGTTTCATATGGCGCTGCCGGCTAGGGTTCCAAATGACGCTGCTAGCTAGGGTTCCCAATGACGCTGCTAGCTAGGGTTCCATATGACGCTGCTAGCTAGGGTTCCAAATGGCGCTGCTAGCTAGGGTTCCAAATGACGCTGCTAGCTAGGGTTCCATATGACGCTGCCAGCTAGGGTTCCATATAGTGCTGCTAGCTAGGGTTCCAAATGACGCTGCTAGCTAGGGTTCCAAATGACGCTGCTAGCTAGGGTTCTATATGGTGCTGCTAACTAGGGTTCTATATGGTGCTGCTAACTAGGGTTCTATATGGTGCTGCTAGCTAGGGTTCTATATGGCGCTGCTAACTAGGGTTCTATATGGTGCTGCCAACTAGGTTTCTATATGGTGCTGCCAGCTAGGGTTCTATATGGTGCTGCCAGCTAGGGTTCTATATGGTGCTGCCAGCTAGGGTTCTATATGGTGCTGCCAGCTAGTGTTCTATATGGTGCTGCAAACTAGGTTTCTATATGGCGTTGCCAGCTAGGGTTCTATATGGTGCTGCCAGCTAGGGTTCTATATGGCGTTGCCAACTAGGGTTCTATATGGTGCTGCCAACTAGGTTTCTATATGGTGCTGCCAGCTAGTGTTCTATATGGTGCTGCCAACTAGGTTTCTATATGGTGCTGCTAGCTAGGGTTCTATATGGCGCTGCTAGCTAGGGTTCTATATGGCGTTGCCAACTAGGGTTCTATATGGTGTTGTCAACTAGGGTTCTATATGGCGCTGCTATCTAGGGTTCTATATGGCGCTGCTAGCTAGGGTTCTATATGGCGTTGCCAACTAGGGTTCTATATGGTGTTGTCAACTAGGGTTCTATATGGCGCTGCTAGCTAGGGTTCTATTTGGCACTGCTATCTAGGGTCCTATATAAGAGGCATGCATCATCACTACAAGAGACTATTGTGTCTGTCTAAGCCTCAGAAAGTGCAGTGTACGATCCTCCTGTGAAGCTGATGGAGCTGACAAGAAGTATTTTTCACAATGCAAAATTACAAATAAAAGCAGAAAGCATGTCTGTTGTAGTGTGACATCTTTCAGTATGTTTGCATTAAGATGGAGACACAGTCATGAAAATAACAAATAACATATTGTATGGACACAAACCTATGACCGGAAAGGGTGTATGATGAATTGAAATAGATCCTTTATCTTGGTTTACTTAGGAACCAAACACGTCTCTGACGCTTGTCTCTGAGTCTCAAATAGATTGTAAGCAGTGATGGAGGTTTTGTCTATTGATCTGTGATTGAAACACAAGTACCATCCACATACAACCCTCTCATATCCAGGCTATCTGGGTAGATGGTAGATTGAAACATTCTAAGTACCAGCCACATACAACCCTCTCATATCCAGGCTATCTGGGTAGATGGTAGATTGAAACATTCTAAGTACCATCCACATACAACCCTCTCATATCCAGGCTATCTGGGTAGATGGTAGATTGAAACATTCTAAGTACCAGCCACATACAACCCTCTCATATCCAGGCTATCTGGGTAGATGGTAGATTGAAACATTCTAAGTACCAGCCACATACAACCCTCTCATATCCAGGCTATCTGGGTAGATGGTAGATTGAAACATTCTAAGTACCAGCCACATACAACCCTCTCATATCCAGGCTATCTGGGTAGATGGTATATTGAAACATTCTAAGTACCAGCCACATACAACCCTCTCATATCCAGGCTATCTGGGTAGATGGTAGATTGAAACATTCTAAGTACCATCCACATACAACCCTCTCATATCCAGGCTATCTGGGTAGATGGTAGATTGAAACATTCTAAGTACCATCCACATACAACCCTCTCATATCCAGGCTATCTGGGTAGATGGTATATTGAAACATTCTAAGTACCATCCACATACAACCCTCTCATATCCAGGCTATCTGTGTAGATGGTAGATTGAAACATTCTAAGTACCAGCCACATACAACCCTCTCATATCCAGGCTATCTGGGTAGATGGTAGATTGAAAGTGGATACATCATTGGTGGAACTGCTCAATTTGAAAGCATCAAGCAACATGGAACAAAGAGACCATGGGACAATTAGAATACACTCATAAATCAGTGCATATATCCGGTACATATTCCATTAGGTCCTTATTGGGGTGTATTTGTGTTATGGATTCAAGGGCCATCAGTGGCACAAATGAATTGAGTGGAATTGTAGAATAGGGAGTTAGAGATGGGAAAGAGACAGGTAAAGTGGTTTGAAGGGGATGAGGAGAGAGGAGCGAGAGAGAGAATAAAAGAGAGAAAGACAGATGGAGACGGAGAGAGAGGCAGAAAGAGAACAACAGATCATTTTCTCACTATGTTTGCATTCTGTTTTCCTTTGGGAACATTGCATTAACCCTATCAGTTCATTTAAGCCTGATTGAATGACGCATTGTATGGTTTTCTATATACTATCATTTGCATTATCATTACAAAGTGTGAGAGAGAAACAGGGAGAAACTTAGACAGAATGATGAGGTCATCAGTGTGGGACAATAGAATTAGAACTCACTCGAGGAAGCGGGTGATATACTGGCGGCTGCAGCGCGACCAGCTGGGGGTGGAGGTGCCATACAGGAGCTGTGGAGACATGATGAAAGGTCTTTTCCCAATCGGCTCACAGTCATTGCCGTTCCCATCATGCTGAATCCCAAAGCTGCGGCATAGAAGCACATCCCACAGAGAGAAGGGAGAGTGAGTGGGCCCTGCATGGACAATTTGACATGTATACAGATATATAGGAATATATAGACACACACACACACACACACACACAACACAGTGGAGTGGACAACTATACAATATAATATCCATTCTCAAATATACAGTATACACCGACTGGACAAAACATTAGGAACACCTAACTAATGGATTGAAGTGGATTTAACAGGTGATATCAATAAGGGATCCTGGATTCACCAGGTCAATTCACCAGGTCAATCCGTCAAGAACAGGCATTCCTAATATTTTGTCCACTCAATATATACACACACAGCTGATGCAGAGTGTATATTGAGAGGCCACTGCCTAGACACACACTTTAATAAGCACACGTATGAACGTACACATTCACACAGTAGAGAGAGACCAAAGAGACAGACATGTACTGTATACACATCAAATGCTGCCAGAGCCTGCCTTGGAAACCGCACAAAATCAGTTGACAAACATGTCTGGCAGCAGTCTTGGTGTCTTTGTAGTGGGTAGCATAGCCCGCTAAGCTAATGCCACACGTTGCTTTCATCAGTCGGCGGACTTCCGGATCTCACACAAGCGTTAACCGACCCAGTCCCATTTACCCCCTATGGCCACTGAGCGGAGTATTTAGAAACCAATCTGAATCCCACTAGGGGGCTTAGCAATATATGGCACCACCAACTAATATCACAGCTTCACTCTGTGATGGTCTAAAGACTCCAAGGCGAGGGCTGAAGCCTCAAAGACGAGGCAAACTCACTTTTAATTGCATTTACATACCCTGTCGTTGCATGTAGTAAAGGGCCCCTTTCCAACAAATGCCTAAGTCAGTACTGGTTCAGTTAGAGCTCATTAAAAAAGAAAGTGGGACACGTGTAGAGACATGCTATACATTGACTGGAGTTGACCTCAACTACTATCAAACTCTATTAGTTTTTGCATTCATACACAGCATTGATAAGGTCCACTCCCTTTGAATTAAGGCTTTGACATTGACACTGATGAAACCTGACGGGGTGAGACGTTTGTCCCTAATGGAATAAACAGATGTATCTTCAATCACCCTCATCCAAAAAGAGTGGACCTTCATTTTCTTATTTGGGCATTTGGATCTACGCTGTCATGCTGATTGAGTTCGAATAACAGACTGGAAGCTTCAAAAGGAGAGTGGTGCTTCGAATCATTGTCTTCCTCTGTCAACCATGGTTACCTGCAAGGAAACATGTGCCGTCATCATTGCTTTGCACAAAAAGGGCTCCACAGGCAAAGATATTGCTGCCAGTAAGATTGCACCTAAATCAACCATTTATCGGATCATCAAGGAGAGCGGTTGTTTGGGGCATCCGGAAAAAAGCTTGTCCGGACAAGACAAGGTGAGCGCTACCATCAGTCCTGCGTCATGCCAATAGTAAAGCATCCTGAGACCATTCATGTATGGGGTTGCTTCTCAGCCAAGGGAGTGGGCTCACTCACAATTTTGCCTAAGAACACAGCCATGAATAAAGAATGGTACCAACACATCCTCTGAGGGCAACTTCTCCCAACCATCCAGGAACAGTTTGGTGACGAACAATGCCTTTTCCAGCATGATGGAGCACCTATAACTAAGTGGCTTGGGGAACAAAACATCGATATTTTGGGTCCATGGCCAGGAAACTCCCCAGAACTCAATCCCATTGAGAACTTGTGGTCAATCCTCAAGAGGCGGGTGGACAAAAACCCACAAATTCTGACAAACTCCAAGCATTGATTCTGCAATAATGGGCTGCCATCAGTCAGGATGTGGCCCAGAAGTTAATTGACAGCATGCCAGTGTAGATTGCAGAGGTCTTGAAAAAGAAGGGTCAACAATGCAAATATTGACTCTTTTCATCAACTTCATGTAATTGTCAATAATGAAATGCTTGTAATTATACTTCAGTATTCCATAGTAACACCTGACCAAAATATCTAAAGACACTGAGGCAGCAAACTTTGTGAAAATTAATATTTGTGTCATTCTCAAAACTTTTGGCCACAGCTTTACATTTGCATAAAATAACTCACCCCTCTACTGCTATTGACCCATAGAAACGCATTGAAAACAGATTCACTACATGCTTAAACAGATAGTCCTCAAATAAATATCAAAACGAAGTTTGTTCGGAGTGTGACAGAAGAAAGATCAGGAAATTGTTTGTCACTAAAGCGTCTCCATATATACTGTACTTCCATTCATTTATTGTTGTCTTGTGGGGCATGTGGGCGTCCTAGAGCAAAACAACCCACATGTAAAAAGTTAAAAGTATGTAAACTACAAGTTAAAAGTTTGGACTCACCTACTCATTCAAGAGTTTTTCTTTATTTTTACTATTTTCTACATTGTAGAATATATACACACATAGAATAATGTAGTTATTTCATAGTTTTGATGTCTTCACTATTATTCTACAATGTAGAAAATAGCAAAAAATTAAGAAAAACTCTTGAATGAGTAGGTGTGTCCAAACTTTTGACAGGAACTATACATGTTGGTGAGAGTCTCACCTTTACACAGATGGGACATATTAGTGTGTAGCCCCAACTATTGGGACGCTACAGACAGAAGTTGGCAGGTCGGTTGAACAGACTTCAGATGAGTCTTGTGTGGCCTGTGGTCGTCCTAGAGCCAAACAACCCACATGTACGTGAGTCTCATCTTTCCATTTTCAGTCTGACAAACACCACTCTAGCTCTGTCACCTTTCACAGCAGATGGGATGTCTCCTGGTCTGATAAGCACCGCTCTAGCTCTGTCACCTTTCACAGCAGATGGGATGTCTCCTGGTCTGATACACACCGCTCTAGCTCTGTCACCTTTCACAGCAGATGGGATGTCTCCTGGTCTGATAAACACCGCTCTAGCTCTGTCACCTTTCACAGCAGATGGGATGTCTCCTGGTCTGATAAACACCGCTCTAGCTCTGTCACCTTTCACAGCAGATGGGATGTCTCCTGGTCTGATAAACACCTCTCTAGCTCTGTCACCTTTCACAGCAGATGGGTTGTCTCCTGGTCTGATAAACACCGCTCTAGCTCTGTCACCTTTCACAGCAGATGGGATGTCTCCTGGTCTGATAAACACCTCTCTAGCTCTGTCACCTTTCACAGCAGATGGGCTGTCTCCTGGTCTGATAAACACCGCTCTAGCTCTGTCACCTTTCACAGCAGATGGGATGTCTCCTGGTCTGATAAACACCTCTCTAGCTCTGTCACCTTTCACAGCAGATGGGATGTCTCCTGGTCTGATAAACACCGCTCTAGCTCTGTCACCTTTCACAGCAGATGGGCTGTCTCCTGGTCTGATAAACACCTCTCTAGCTCTGTCACCTTTCACAGCAGATGGGATGTCTCCTGGTCTGATAAACACCTCTCTAGCTCTGTCACCTTTCACAGCAGATGGGATGTCTCCTGGTCTGATAAACACCGCTCTAGCTCTGTCACCTTTCACAGCAGATGGGATGTCTCCTGGTCTGATAAACACCGCTCTAGCTCTGTCACCTTTCACAGCAGATGGGATGGCTCCTGGTCTGATAAACACCGCTCTAGCTCTGTCACCTTTCACAGCAGATGGGATGTCTCCTGGTCTGATAAACACCGCTCTAGCTCTGTCACCTTTCACAGCAGATGGGCTGTCTCCTGGTCTGATAAACACCTCTCTAGCTCTGTCACCTTTCACAGCAGATGGGCTGTCTCCTGGTCTGATAAACACCTCTCTAGCTCTGTCACCTTTCACAGCAGATGGGATGTCTCCTGGTCTGATAAACACCTCTCTAGCTCTGTCACCTTTCACAGCAGATGGGATGGCTCCTGGTCTGATAAACACCGCTCTAGCTCTGTCACCTTTCACAGCAGATGGGCTGTCTCCTGGTCTGATAAACACCTCTCTAGCTCTGTCACCTTTCACAGCAGATGGGATGTCTCCTGGTCTGATAAACACCTCTCTAGCTCTGTCACCTTTCACAGCAGATGGGCTGTCTCCTGGTCTGATAAACACCTCTCTAGCTCTGTCACCTTTCACAGCAGATACAGAAGTGTTACTTAAGCGGATGTGGTGGATTGAGACGCATCCAATGCAAAAAAAAACAGATCTGTAGTTGAAACTGACAGATTATTAAATGTGTTCTATTATGCTAATTAGATTTCAGCAGGGGAGAGGACAGCGACCTTATGGGGTTTAAATCATTCAAGCTAGAGACACCAAACCAACTTTCTCATGTTCAGGCTATCCTAACTTCAAATTCTTTAAAACGTTTATCAACTATAACTATATAAACGTGCATTAATTAGCATAAAATAACCTACTGACAGTAACTCTTTAACCATTCAAGCTAGAGACATCAAACCACATCCTTGAAAAAAAAATCTCTCTCTCTCTCTCTCTCTCTCTAATCAAATTTGTATTAGTTTTAACACCCTCACTTTGCAATGTGTTAGCTCTCCTGGATAATTTTGCCATTAAATACAACAATAGAGATTTGTTTGTTTGTGTTCATTGCATTTGTGTGTGGCTGTATATGCTTTTAATTTTCAAAATACTTATTTGAGGGGGATAATTTCATAGACAGATTCTGTTATTATTCACAAATGTCAATGTCATTGTGCCCACATCAACAATGTGTTTGTGTCAATGCATTGGTGTTTGGCTGTATGTGTTTTTGATTGTCTAATTCGTTTAATTCCAAAGCCATAGTGTTTGCCTCAACAACAACAGACCATATTTCCAAAGCCATAGTGTCTGCCTCAACAACAACAGACCATATTTCCAAAGCCATAGTGTCTGCCTCAACAACAACAGACCATATTTCCAAAGCCATAGTGTCTGCCTCAACAACAACAGACCATATTTCCAAAGCCATAGTGTCTGCCTCAACAACAACAGACCATATTTCCAAAGCCAAAGTGTCTGCCTCAACAACAACAGACCATGTTTCCAAAGCCAGTGTCTGCCTCAACAACAACAGACCATATTTCCAAAGCCATAGTGTCTGCCTCAACAACAACAGACCATGTTTCCAAAGCCATAGTGTCTGCCTCAACAACAGACCATAATTCCAAAGCCATAGTGTCTGCCTCAACAACAACAGACCGTATTTCCAAAGCCATAGTGTCTGCCTCAACAACAACAGACCATATTTCCAAAGCCATAGTGTCTGCCTCAACAACAACAGACCATATTTCCAAAGCCATAGTGTCTGCCTCAACAACAACAGACCATATTTCCAAAGCCATAGTGTCTGCCTCAACAACAACAGACCATATTTCCAAAGCCATAGTGTCTGCCTCAACAACAACAGACCATATTTCCAAAGCCATAGTGTCTGCCTCAACAACAACAGACCATGTTTCCAAAGCCAGTGTCTGCCTCAACAACAACAGACCATATTTCCAAAGCCATAGTGTCTGCCTCAACAACAACAGAACACTGAGGACAAAGCCAGTGTCTGCCTCAACAACAACAGACCATATTTCCAAAGCCATAGTGTCTGCCTCAACAACAACAGAACACTGAGGACAAAGAACATTATTAATAGGTTCTAAAGGGGTGGAGGGACCAGAGCAATGTCCCATGGTATCACATTCCACAGCTCCTCTGTCATTCAGGTGCGCATTGAATGCTTATCAAATACTTAACATGTTGCATTCCCTCTGCCACACATTATAACTAAGCGACACAAGGGTGGGATGGGCGGTACATAAATCCAACACCTGCCTGTTATTATTATTTCATTAGGATATGTTCTCCATGGGTGTTTGTGTACAATTGTCCTAATTGAAGGTGTCTGGGAACAATGCATTGTCATTACTGAGGGTATTTGGGGACAATGTATTTGTATAGCTGTGTTTGTCAGCAGGGTATTTATAAGGCTAGACCTAATACATGAAAGAACCACCTATTTTTGTTCATCACATCACACAATGGAGATGAAACACCATGCGGATTACTCTACGGCTGTGTTTAGACAGGCAGCCCAATTCTGATATTTTTTTCACTAATTGGTCTTTTGACCAATCAGATCAGCTCTGACAAAGATCTGGTGTAAATAGATCTGATGTGATTGGTCAAAGACCAACTAGTGGGAAAAATATCAGAATGGGCTGCCTGTGCGACGCCTGTGTAACACGAATCAATTTGGACAATTTCTGTTGGGGCAAGTTGCAAGCTGTGACATCTCTAGCGACCTTGCTGATACACAAAGGCAAAGCAATTCAAACAGAACATGCAATCCTTTCATACATCACTTTTCATAAATGATTTGTTTATCCAAATGTTTGGTAATTGTAACAGCATTGATATAGACACAATTCTGTCTGTAAAATGTAGCTAGCCAAAATGTTGCCTATTTACCAACCATATTTAACAACAGCTAGCTAGCTAACCAAGATAGCGACGAGCTAAGCTAGCTAGTGCAGTTCTTGTTGTACAATTTCAGTTGAAACTTGACAGGGAAAAGTCTGAGTTCACTTATAAAATGACATTTATTAGGCCTCCTGAGTGGCGCAGCGGTCTAAGGCACTGCATCGTGGTGCTTGAGGCGTCATTACAGACCCAGGTTCGATCCAAGGCTGTATCACAGCCGGCCATGACCGGGAGACCCATGAGGCGGCGCACAATTGGACTAGCATCGTCCTGGTTAGGGGAGGGTTTGGCCGGCCGGGATGTCTTTGTCCCATTGCGCTCTAGCGACTCTGTAGCGGGCTGGGCGCCTGCAAGCTGACTTCGGTTGCCAGGTGTACAGTGTTTCCTCCGACACATTGGTGCGGCTGGCTTCCGGGTTAAGCAAGCATTGTGTAAAGAAGCAGTGCAGCTTAGCAGGGTTGTGTTTCGGAGGACGCATGGCTCTCGACCTTCACTGCTCCCGAGTCTGTACTACCAATAGGATCACGAAAAAGGGGTAAAAGTAAAAAAATGAATACAAAATAAACATGACAACTGGAACGCAACGATATGACGAGTCATGTAAACTTGTTTCTGCTTACTGACTGGACATTGTATCCAGTCAGTTTCTATTTCGTGATGATTCAATGCAACTATGTTGCAGGCAGTTTGAGGGTGACAGGTGGACATTAATTGCATCCAGGTTGCTTCAGCTTTAGTGTGAAGAACTCAATATCTGAGTAGGTTGGCGCATGTGGTTGACTGTACGTGTGAAGAACAATATCTTAGTGTGATGTTGTCAACAAAGAAGATTAAAATGTGTTGGACAATTGGTAGCAGAGCGACATGAGATATCAGACAGAAGCTTTAAAGCTTTGTTTGGGCCACCTGGGTCTGTTTTTCCTCTTTCCTATCTTCCAAAATAGAGAAGCCATTTTTGGTGTAGACTACTCTTCACTACCCACTGAGCACACCACATCACTTCAACCTGGATAATTGGGTCAAATTTGGTGTAAGAGGTTGGATAAATGAGATTCACTCACTCAAAAAATACAGCTAAAATGTTGTTGAATTTCCAATGTGTTATCACTATTCTATCAACCATCTAAAAGCACAACCAAATTACAATGGAAAAGTTGTCACCCAAATGTCTATCCCTGCGCTTCAACCACTTAAAAGGACAGAAAAGCTCAAATGGAAATACAATGTCAGATATGTTATTTATTTATACAACAGATTGCGTTATCAAAACTAAATGCATGCTATTCAATCGATCACTGCCCGCACCTGCTCGCCCGTCCAGCATCACTACTCTGGACGGCTCTGACTTAGAATACGTGGACAACTACAAATACCTAGGTGTCTGGTTAGACTGTAAACTCTCCTTCCAGACTCACATTAAGCATCTCCAATCCAAAATTAAATCTAGAATCGGCTTCCTATATCGCAACAAAGCATCCTTCACTCATGCTGCCAAACATACCCTCGTTAAACTGACCATCCTACCGATCCCCGACTTCGGTGATGTCATCTATAAAATAGCATCCAACACTCTACTGAACAAACTCGATGCAGTCTATCACAGTGCCATCCGTTTTGTCACCAAAGCCCCATACACTACCCACCATTGGGACCTGTACGCTCTCGTTGGCTGGCCCTCGCTTCATACTCGTCGCCTAACCCACTGGCTACAGGTTATCTCTGCTAGGTAAAGCCCCGCCTTATCTCAGCTAACTGGTCACCATAGCAGCACCCACTCGTAGCACGCGCTCCAGCAGGTATATCTCACTGGTCACCCCCAAAGCCAATTCCTCCTTTGGTCGTCTTTCCTTCCAGTTCTCTGCTGCCACTGACTGGAATGAACTGTAAAAATCTCTGAAGCTGGAGACTCACATCTCCCTCACTAGCTTTAAGCACCAGCTGTCAGAGCAGCTTACAGATCACTGCACCTGTACATAGCCCATCTGTAAACAGCCCATCTACCTACCTCATCCCCATACTGGTATTTATTTATTTATTTTGCTCCTTTGCACCCCAGTATCTCTACCTGCACATTCATCTTCTGCCGATCTACCTTTCCAGTGTTTAATTGCTATATTGTAATTACTTCGCCACCATGGCCTATTTATTTCTTTAACTTACCTCATTTGCACTCACTGTATATAGACTTTTTGTTATTGACTGTATGTTTTGTTTATTCCATGTGTAACTCTGTGTTGTTGTATGTGTCGAACTGCTATGCTTTATCTTGGCAAGGTCACAGTTGTAAATGAGAACTTGTTCTCAACTAGCCTACCTGGTTAAATAAAGGTGAAATAAAAAAAATAAAAAAAATATCTGTGCTTCATCTAATAGTCGAACCAAATGACCTGGATTACAGTTGAGATTACATTAAAAAGTATTACATTAAAAAGTGATCAATACTGTTGGAGATTCTGGTCAGATTATTACAGGAATTGTGAAGATTTCCACCTGACCTGCAATGACCTATTCATGCTATCTTGAACATACAAACTTTATATGATTATATAGGTGTCACACTCTGACCATGATTTGCATTGTTTGTTTCTATGTTTTGGTTGGTCAGGGTGTGATATGAGTGGGCATTCTATGTTGTATGTCTAGTTTGTCTATTTCTATGTGTTTTGGCCTGATATGGTTCTCAATCAGTGGCAGGTGTTTGTCGTTGTCTCTGATTGGGAACCATATTTAGGTAGCCTGTTTTGTATTGTGGTTGGTGGGTTATTGTCTATGTGATGTTAGCACTCATTTTCTATAGCAGTCAGTTAGTCAGTTAGTTAGTTAGTTAGTTAGTTGTTAGTTAGTTGTACGTGTTTTTCCGTCTTCTCATTAAATCATGCATTCACACCACGCTGCGCTTTGGTCTCCTCAATACAACGATCGTGACAATAGGAAGACATTTCTATAGTTGCAGTAACCTCACAATGTGGCCATGGATGTGTTACTAATTTTAAGGTTGATTGTTACATTAGGTTGTAACGTAAGGCCATTTTACAAAAGTAATATTGAATTGTGTTTGGTTGACAAGGCATTAAAATATGAACATTTAAAGAAGACGTATCTGCTGCAGGGATAGTTCCATCTGAGCCACTGGCTTAATAACATTATTTAACTGAGTTGAAGACGTGAATCCAACATATCATTTGTGAACTTGTTGACAAGTTCATAGGATAGTTATTGTATTTCAAAAGTGATATTGATTCGTGTTTGGTTGTCAACAAAGCCAAATATCAACATTGGAAGGAGATGCATCTTCTGTTTGGATAGTTCCATCTGTGCCAGTGACATAGTCTGGCTTGAACTCCAGTTTGTCTACAAATGAATAATTGATATGTTGGATTCGAGTCTCCATCTTGACCGAAAATCTAAGTTAAAGAATAGGACTAAATCAAACCAAACTTGAAAAAATGTGAATATCAATTATCAATTTGTATATCAATTTGTTTACAAACTAGAATTAAAGCCAGACTAAGTCAGTTAGTTGGATGGAACTAAACAAGAGGACAATGAAACCCCTTCAAATGTTGATATTTGGTTGCGTTAACAACCAAACAACTCAATATCACTAAATATAATTCAATTTTAAACCAACCAGAGCGTGTAATCCTAGTCCTATGTATTGTCGATGTTTAGTTGAATTCTGGGTTCAATTGAAAAAAATAGCTGTTGATGACTTTGCAAATGCTATTTTGGTCTCAATAGAATCATTGAAGATATGAGTGATAAAGTATGGTCACATTTAATTTACACTGTTAAACCTACTCTATGGAATTAGTTGGATAGCAACAGTAAATCTATTTAGTTTAAGTGGAGATCTCAACAATCATTCCTAGGATAGCACATTGGTAATAATCAGTGACAATTATCCTAGCTAAACTGGGCTTGGTTAAAACCCTGGATTAGAATCCAAAGGGTAGCTTGTAGATCAATTCTCCAGTAGGAGGTGCTGCACAGCCTATTGTTTTTTTTCTTCTGATAGCGGAAGAGCTGACGTTGTTTTAGAAAAGGTACACATTCAATATATTTATATGTTTGAATATGTTGAAATTTGGTTACCATGATAACATAATCCTGTGGTTGAAATTTCACCTCTATACAAATTGGCGTTGATTACTTTTTTCACATCCAATATATTTTTCACGTAGATTCCATATCACAATAAATTGACAAATTACGTTGAAAAAACATTGATTCAGCCAGTTTGTGCCCAGTGGGTACTCATCACTGGAAACAACGTTGATTCAGCCAGTTTGTGCCCAGTGGGTACTCATCACTGGAAACAACGTTGATTCAGCCAGTTTGTGCCCAGTGGGTACTCATCACTGGAAACAACATTGATTCAGCCAGTTTGTGCCCAGTGGGTACTCATCACTGGAAACAACGTTGATTCAGCCAGTTTGTGCCCAGTGGGTACTCATCACTGGAAACAACGTTGATTCAGCCAGTTTGTGCCCAGTGGGTACTCATCACTGGAAACAACGTTGATTCAGCCAGTTTGTGCCCAGTGGGTACTCATCACTGGAAAAAACATTGATTCAGCCAGTTTGTGCCCAGTGGGTACTCATCACTGGAAACAACGTTGATTCAGCCAGTTTGTAAGTCGCTCTGGATAAGAGCGTCTGCTAAATGACTTAAATGTTAATGTATGTTAATGTTTGTGCCCAGTGGGTACTCATCACTGGAAACAACGTTGTTTCAACCAGTTTGTTCCCAGTGGGTACTCATCACTGGAAAAAACATTGATTCAGCCAGTTTGTGCCCAGTGGGTACTCATCACTGGAAACAACGTTGATTCAGCCAGTTTGTGCCCAGTGGGTACTCATCACTGGAAACAATGTTGATTCAGCCAGTTTGTGCCCAGTGGGTACTCATCACTGGAAACAACTTTGATTCAACCAGTTTGTGCCCAGTGGGTACTCATCACTGGAAACAACGTTGATTCAGCCAGTTTGTGCCCAGTGGGTACTCATCATTGGAAACAACGTTGATTCAACCAGTTTGTGCCCAGTGGGTACTCATCACTGGAAACAACGTTGATTCAGCCAATTTGTGCCCAGTGGGTACTCATCACTGGAAACAACGTTGATTCAACCAGTTTGTGCCCAGTGGGTACTCATCACTGGAAACAACGTTGATTCAGCCAATTTGTGCCCAGTGGGTACTCATCACTGGACACAACGTTGATTCAGCCAGTTTGTGCCCAGTGGGTACTCATCACTGGAAACAACTTTGAATTGGAAAGGAAAACAACAGGTATTCAATGACGTAACACATCACAAACTTTTACAGATGCAGAATCTGTCGGGCTGTATCACCGCCTGGTACGGCAACTACACCGCCCTCAACCGCAAGGCACTCCAGAGGGTAGTGCGGTCTGCAAAACGCATCACCGGGGGAAAACTACCTGCCCTCCAGGACACCTACACCACCCGATGTCACAGGAAGGCCAAAAAGATCATCAAGGACATCAACCACCCGAGCCACTGCCTGTTCACCTCGCTATCATCCAGAAGGCGAGGTCAGTACAGGTGCATCAAATCTGGGGCCGAGAGACTGAAAAACAGCTTCTATTTCAAGGCCACTGTTAAACAGCCATCACTAACATAGAGAGGCTGCTGCCAACATACAGACCCAAATCACTGGCCACTTTAATAAATGGATTTAACAAAAGGTATCACTATTCATTGTAAATAATGCCACTTTAATAATGTTTACATATCCTACATTACTCATCTCATATATACTGTATTTCATACCATCTATTTCAACTTGCCTATGCCGCACGGCCATCACTCATCCATTTATATATATGTACATATTCGTATTCCATCCCTTTAGATTTGTGTGTATTAGGTAGTTGTGAATTTGTTAGATTACTTGTTAGATATTACTGCATGGTCGGAACTAGAAGCACAAGCATTTCGCTACACTCGAATTAACATCTGCTAACCATGACAAACAAAATTCGATTTGATTTGAGTGGGTAGAATGTGGTCACCGGTTGAACAAAAACGTGAAATATGCAGTGAGGAAGAAATAGTGTATTTTAAATTAGATGTTCTGTGTATGTTTAGCTAGTAAGTTGATGATTTAGTGAATCCCTGGGCACATTGACAGGACTTTTTTTTTTGTAAAAGCAGAATTTAAATATCGTATATATGATAATGTTATGCATTTAATGCATTAAACATCGAAGGGCTGGTAAACAGAGGGCAGAGAATATTCCATGTGCAAATCCAATACCCACTCTGATGCACTATTCATAAATGAATTGGGTGTTTTGTTCTGTAAACTAATCTATTCCTAGAAAATTGACTAACAATATGTGAGTATATTTAATTAACAATTAAAATACTGTCGCAGTAAGGACCATTTTGTGCCACTGAAAATAATTTCATGAAGAATAAACTGTAAGCAGATAATTCATTAATTGTCAAATCTCGACATCAAGCCATTCAAATATGACATTAATTGTCTTCTTGATTGATAGTCCCAGACACTCAACACACACAGTGCCTTCAGAAAGCATTCAACCCCCTTGACTTATTCCACATTTTGTTGTGTTACAGCCGGAGTTAAAAAAGGATGACATATATTTTTCCTCACCCAGTCTACACACAGCACCCCATAATTACAAAGTGAAAAAACATGTTTTTAGACATTTTTGCACATTTATTGAAAATAAAATACCGAAATAACTAATGAACATAAGTATTCACACCTCTTTGCTATGACACTCCAAACGTAGCTTCCTTTGAACATCCTTGAGATGTCACTACAACTTGATTGGAGTCCACCTGTGGCCACCAATAGTTTGGACTTGATTTAGTGCATGTCAGACCAGAATCTATACCATGAAGTCCAAGGAACTGTCCATAGATCTCAGAGAGAGAACTGTGATGAGACATACAGTAAGCTCCAAAAGTATTGGAACAGTGACACGTGTTGTCGTTTTGACTCTCTACTCCAGCACTTTGGATTTAAAATTATACGATGACTATGAGGTCAAACCCCCCCAAGACATTCTAACCTCTCAACATTTCAATTACAACCTGGGATGTTGACATTATTGGGAGGGTATGATATTTGTGCTAACCTTCCAGGTTTTAATTTAAACACCATCCCATCCCTTTAATTTAAACACCATCCCTTCTGTGAATCATGGCGGTGGCAGCATCATGCTATGGGGATGCTTTTCAGCAGCAGGGACTGGGAGACTGGTCATG
Organism: Oncorhynchus nerka; assembly: GCF_034236695.1. NCBI lineage: Eukaryota > Metazoa > Chordata > Actinopteri > Salmoniformes > Salmonidae > Oncorhynchus > Oncorhynchus nerka. The sequence continues at coordinate 92,883,443 of NC_088422.1, forward strand.
ATAGAGGGAACAATGATTGAGCCAAATACAGGAACATCCTTGGTAAGATGCTACTTCAGAGTGCAAACGACCTTAGACTGGTGCAAATATTTACATTCCAACAGGACAATGACCCCAAGCATACAGCCAAAGCAACGCTGGAATAGTTTCAGAACAAGAATGGGAAAGTCCTTTAGTGGCTCAGCCAAAGCCCAGACTTGAATCCCATTGAAAATCTGTGGAAAAACTTGAAGACAGCTGTTCACCGCCGCTCCCCAAGTAACTTAAGAGTTTGAGAAAATCCCCAAATCCAGTTGTGCAAAGCTGATCCAGACATACCCAAGATGGCTCAAAGCTGATCCAGACATAACCTAGACGACTCAAAGCTGATCCAGACATAGCCTAGACGACTCAAAGCTGATCCAGACATACCCAAGATGACTCAAAGCTGAACCAGACATCCCCGAGACGACTCAAAGCTGATCCAGACACGTACCCGAGACGACTCAAAGCTGATCCAAACATATCCAAGATGACTCAAAGCTGATCCAGACATAACCTAGACGACTCAAAGCTGATCCAGACATAGCCTAGACGACTCAAAGCTGATCCAGACATCCCCGAGACGACTCATTGCTGAACCAGACATCCCCGAGACGACTCAAAGCTGATCCAGACACGTACCCGAGACGACTCAAAGCTGATCCAAACATATCCAAGATGACTCAAAGCTGAACCAGACATCCCCGAGACGACTCAAAGCTGATCCAGACACGTACCCAAGACGACTCAAAGCTGATCCAGACACGTACCCAAGACGACTCAAAGCTGATCCAGACACGTACCCTAGACGACTCAAAGCTGATCCAGACACGTACCCAAGACGACTCAAAGCTGATCCAGACATACCCAAGACGACTCAAAGCTGAACCAGACACATACCCAAGACGACTCAAAGCTGATCCAGACATACCCAAGACGACTCAAAGCTGATCCAGACACGTACCCAAGACGACTCAAAGCTGATCCAGACATACCCAAGACGACTCAAAGCTGATCCAGACACATACCCAAGACGACTCAAAGCTGAACCAGACACATACCCAAGATGACTCAAAGCTGTAATCGCTGCCAAAAGTACTTCTACAAAGTATTGACAAAGGGATGTGAATACTTAAGCAAACTAGATATTTATGTAATAACAAAAATGTATAAAAACATGTTTTCGCATTGTCAATATGGGGCATTGTGTGTAGATGGGTGAGGATTTACATATTTTTTTATCCATTTAAAAATGTGGAATACTTTGTGAAGGCACTGTATCGCAGAGAAGATGGCAAATCAAACACATCCAACCAAGTGACACATCCAACCACCAACCATGTGACACATCCAACTAAGTGACACATCCAACCAAGTGACACATCCAACCAAGTGACACATCCAACCAAGTGACACATCCAACCACCAACCATGTGACACATCCAACCAAGTGACACATCCAACCACTAACCATGTGACACATCCAGCCAAGTGACACATCCAACCAAGTGACACATCCAACCAAGTGACACATCCAACCAAGTGACACATCCAACCAAGTGACACATCCAACCAAGTGACACATCCAAACAAGTGACACATCCAACCAAGTGACACATCCAACCACTAACCATGTGACACATCCAGCCAAGTGACACATCCAACCAAGTGACACATCCAACCAAGTGACACATCCAACCAAGTGACACATCCAAACAAGTGACACATCCAACCAAGTGACACATCCAACCATGTGACACATCCAACCAAGTGACACATTCAACCAAGTGACACATCCAACCAAGTGACACATCCAACCAAGTGACACATCCATGTGACAAGACCATGGAGAATAAGAGTACCTCCTCCCAGCTGCCCACTGCACTGAAGCTAGGAAACACTGTCACCACCGATAAATCTGCAATAATTGAGAAATTCAATAAGCATTTTTCTACGGCTGGCCATGCTTTCCACCTGGCGACCCCTAACCCCGGCCAACAGCCCTGCACCCCTCACTGCAACTTGCCCAAGCCTCCCCCATTTCTCCTTCATCCAAATCCAGATAGCTGATGTTCTGAAAGAGCTGCAACCCCTATTACTAGCCTGTTCAACCTCTCTTTTGTTTTGTCTGAGATCCCCAAAGATTGGAAAGCTGCCGCGGTCATCCCCCTCTTCAAAGGGGGAGACACTCTAGACCCAAACTGCTACAGACCTATATTTATCCTACTCTGCCTTTCTAAGGTCTTCGAAAGCCAAGTTAACAAACAGATCACCGACCATTTCGAATCCCACCGTACCTTCTCCGCTATGCAATCTGGTTTTCTAGCTGGTCATGGGTGCACCTCAGCCACGTTCAAGGTCCTAAACGATATCATAACCGCGATCGACAAGAGACAATACTGTGGAGCTGTATTCATCGACCTGGCCAAGGATTTCGACTCTTGTCAATCACCACATTCTTATCGGCAGACTCGACCGCCTTGGTTCCTCAAATGACTGCCTCGCCTGGTTCACCAACGACTTCTCAGACAGAGTTCAGTGTGTCAAATCGGAGGGACTGTTGTCCGGACCTCTGGCAGTCTCTATGGGGGTGCCACAGGGTTCAAACCTCGGGCCGACTCTTTTCTCTGTATACATCAATGATGTCGCTCTTGCTGCTGGTGATTCTCTGATCCACCTCCACACGGACGACACCATTCTGTATACTTCTGGCCCTTCTTTGGACGCTGTTAACTACCCTCCAGACGAGAATCAATGCTATACAACTCTCCTTCCGTGGCCTCCAACTACTCTTAAATGCAAGCAAAACTAAATGCATGCTCTTCAACCGATCGCTGCCCACACCTACCCACCTGTACAGCATCACTACTCTGGACGGTTCTGAATATGTGGACAACTACAAATACCTAGGTGTCTGGTTAGACTGTAAACTCTCCTTCCAGGCTCACATTAAGCATCTCCAATCCAAAATTAAATCTAGAATCAGCTTCCTATTTCACAACAAAGCATCCTTCACTCATGCTGCCAAACATACCCTTGTAAAACTGACTATCCTACTGATCCTTGACTTCGGCGATGTCATTTACAAAATAGCCTCCAACACTCTACTCAGCAAATTGGATGCAGTCTATCACAGTGACATCCATTTTGTCACCAAAGTCCTATTACTACCCTCCACTGCGACCTGTATGCTCTCGTTGGCTGGCCCTCGCTTTATATCAGTCGCCAAACCCACTGGCTCCAGGTCATCTATAAGTCGTTGCTAGGTAAAGCCCAGCCTTATCTCAGCTCACTGGTCACCATAGCAGCACACACTCCAACAGGTATATTTCACTGGTCATCCCCAAAGCCAATTCCTACCTTCGGCCGCCTTTCCTTACAGTTCTCTGCTGCCAGTGACTGGAACGAACTACAAAAATCACTGAAGCTGGAGACTCATATCTCCCTCACTAGCTTTAAGCACCAGCTGTCAGAGCAGCTCACAGATCACTGTACCTGTACATAGCCCATCTGTAAATAGCCCATCCAACTACCTCATCACCATATTTTTTATTTATTTTGCTCCTTTGCACCACAGTACTGCTACTTGCACACTCATCTTCTGCACATCTATCACCCCAATGTTTAATTTGCCATACTGTAATAATTTCGGCACAATGGCCTATTTATTGCCTCACCCCCACTTATCCTACCTCATTTACACATGCTGTATATAGACTTTCTCTATTGTATTATTGACTAGTATGTTTGTTTATTCCATGTGTAACTCTGTGTTGTTGTTTGTGTCACACTGCTTTGCTTTATCTTGGCCAGGTCGCAGTTGTAAATGAGAACTTGTTCTCAACTAGCCTACCTGCTTAAATAAAGGTGAAATAAAAAAAATATACAACCATGTGACAGAAATGTATGAGGTGTGGTGTTAGTGAGAGTGTGTGCGTGTGTGTGTCCATGTGCACATGCGATGCACTTACTTGTGCCCGAGCTCGTGGGTGACGGTGAAGGCCAGCGGCAGGCCCGTGTCCTCACTGATGCTGCAGCTGCGGTGGGGCTGACACATTCCTGCCACATGAGACAGGCCCAGGGTCTCACAGGGCTTATTGATGGCCGTACAGATGTCCTTTCTGAGGAGAGGGAGAGAAAAGGGGAGGAGGGAGAGGGAGAGGAGGGAGGGAGGGGGGAGGGAGGGAGAGGAAAAGGGAGGAGGGAGGGAGAGGAAAAGGGAGGAGGGAGGGAGAGGAAAAGGGAGGAGGGAGGGAGAGGAAAAGGGAGGAGGGAGGGAGAGAAGGCAAGAGGATGAGGGAAGGAGAGGGAAAGGAGGAAAGAGGGAGAGAAGGAGAGGACAGAGGGAGAGAAGGCGAGAGGAGGAGGGAGGAGAGGGAAAGGAGGAAAGAGGAGAGGAGAGGACAGAGGGAGAGAAGGCGAGAGGAGGAGGGAAGGAGAGGGAAAGGAGGAAAGGGAGAGAGGAGAGGACAGAGAGGAAGGCGAGAGGAGGAGGGAAGGAGGGAAAGGAGGAAAGAGGGAGAGAAGGAGAGGACAGAGGGAGAGAAGGCGAGAGGAGGAGGGAAGGAGAGGGAAAGGAGGAAAGAGGGAGAGAAGGAGAGGACAGAGGGAGAGAAGGCGAGAGGAGGAGGGAAGGAGAGGGAAAGGAGGAAAGAGGGAGAGAAGGAGAGGACAGAGGGAGAGAAGGCGAGAGGAGGAGGGAAGGAGAGGGAAAGGGAGGAGGGAGGGAGAGGAAAAGGGAGGAGGGAGGGAGAGGAAAAGGGAGGAGGGAGGGAGAGAAGGCGAGAGGATGAGGGAAGGAGAGGGAAAGGAGGAAAGAGGGAGAGAAGGAGAGGACAGAGGGAGAGAAGGACTGAAACATTGTCATAAGGAGCACAACAATGACCTTTAACATCATCACTTCCTATTCTTGACATGTGTTTAATGTTCTGAATCTATTAAGACCATGACCGGTGGGATGAGTCTCTGTGGAAAAGCTACTTAAATTAAAACAATTGGAGAAAAGTACAACTCAGGAGCTCCAACTACCTTCTGAAAAAGGTCCAGGGAATGTCACCAAATCTCTGGAAATATCCTTGTTGTTGGCGCTGCTCAAATTAAAGTTCTGGTGGAGCCTCTAATTGCACTCGTTTGTCAAACAAAAGACTCGTAGTTTAATGAGTGGCTTTGAGTGGAAAGCGGTCTCATCAAAGAGATGGCGCGAGGGAGGAAAAAAAAGGTCTATTCAATTAAGAAGGGACAATACAATTAGTTTCTGGTGGTAAACTACAGCGAATAACAGTCAGGCCATCAATGGGAGGGGAAGGTAGGCAAAGGATCTCAAGGCTGTTTTGTTCCAGTATGGTGTTCTACATGTGATGTCTCACATTCATTCCATTCATCGTGTTAAAAGGACTGTCCTCCATGACTGAATGGTGAGGAGAAATACATTTTGGGCGTTTCGAGATAAATAAAATAGGACAAATGCTTGCGAGGAGGACCACTTCCTTCAGCTTCGAGGACGGCACCAAAAGGTACTACTATTCAGAAAGCACAACTAAGGAGAGGAAAGTATACTGAACAAAAAATATAAACGCAACATATAAAGTGTTGGCACCGTGTTTCATGAGCTGAAATAAAATATCTCAGAAATGTTCCATGCACACAAAAAGCTTATTTATCTAAAATGATTGGGCACAAATTTGTTTACATCCTTGTCAATGAGAATTTCTCCTTTACCAAGATAATCTATCCATCTGACAGGTGTGGCGTATCAGAAGATGATTAAACAGCATGACCATTACACAGGTGCACCTTGTGCTGGGGACAATAAAAAGCCACTAAAATATGCAGTTTTGTCACACAACAAAATGCCACAGATGTCAATTGACTGATTTTCTTATATGAACTGTAACTCAGTAAAATCTTTGAAATAGTTGCATATTGCCTTTATATTTTTGCTCAGTATACATCCTCTCCCCTAGAGACCGCAAATGGAATTCAGCCTTGGTGGGAGTGGATTACCTGGTGAGAAGGACGGCCACGTCGTGATGGACCGCGTGTTCTTCTCCCTTCACGTTAAGCCGTTTCTGCCACTTACAGAAGCTGCTCAGGCTGTTGTCAGCGTGGTGGGTGATCTTCAGGTCTTCCTGCCAACCACAGGGATGTCATCGTTACGTTAGACAATGAAACATCAGATACCTTCATGAACAGGGGTGAGGTTTCCCAAAGCTGTGTAGCTTATGGCATCTGATGTCATAATGACATCATTTCCTGGTTGTAAACTGGTTCTCTGGTTGTGAGACCTTTATCTGGTCCCTGTAGAGCAGTAGTCAAGTAAACACAGGTTACACACCTTTTGTGGGAAAAAGCATTGAAAGAATAGGAAGCATTACAACCAGAGTTTTCCCACCAATTTTGTTTTACCCCAACATCACTGCTTTAGAGGCATTTAAACAATGTTGCTGTTTCTACTAGACAGCCATTCTAGAAAGTAATACAATTGGCCATATTATCATAGCTTTGAGCTATTAGCTCTTGATGAAGAGTTAGATTCACCTTCAGGAGTCAAAACTGCATTCAAGGTTCAAATGTGCACTTTCAAGCATGACAACCCATTAAGAACCATATTATGGCCAACCACAGACTTTACTCTGCAGGGATGTAAACATCGACAGTCTAGTAGTTGACCCATAGGAGAGGTGAGCCTAAACTATATGGTTGTGTGTCAACGTATAGACACTACAGTGTCAGTGGAATATTTGAAAAAAGGAAAAACCTGTTTTCTTTTAAGTCAGTGCAAACGACTGTGTTTCGGTGACAGGCTTAGTCAGCTTTAGACAAAGGCTTTGCCTAAATGCCTCCGCTTTGCTCTGACCTCTGACCTGCTAAATAAATACATTAAAAATTAAAAGAAAACAGGTTCTTCCTTTTTTCAAATGTATGCCTTTTGAAATCGGCTCCCAAATACTTTTTTCTACTACAAACTTTTGAGTTGATCAGGCCAATTCCTCTTTCAAAATATAGACATGAAACAGAGACCTATAGAGCAGTTCCAGACGATTTGAATAGGGAATGGTTAGGAAACTTACCCTACATGCCCTTTCTCAGACTACATCATTCCCATTAGCCAGTAACCACGACTTCAGAGAGATTTGTTTCAGCACATTACACTTCCTAACACATTGTGGGAAGGGTGTAGGGGCCTATACTTCCTACACTGGGAGCCAGTGGTGTTCTGATGTAAAATGCTGTTTGAAGGATGTATCTGAAGAACTGGCTGTGATGATGACAAGGCTGAAGGATGTAACTGAGGCCTTGGCTATGATGATGATGACAAGGCTGGAGGGGGAAGAGGATAGAGACAGTAGTCAGATGGGGCTAGCGTTATCCATCTCTCACTCTCTCGCTCTCGCTTTCCTTCTCTCGCTAATGAGCTTCTCTGTTATCATCCCTCCACCAACAAAGTAAATCTCTAGAATGTTGCAGTGCAATAGACAATCCTTTCCCCCAAGACTAGGATATTATGGAACCACATTACAAAGATGGACAGTGAAATAGACACTGCTTCACAGTTGAATAAACAGAAAGGCAGGTAGCTATGTACTGGCTCTCGCTCTCTCTTGTTCTCTATTTCTCCATTTCTCTCTCCCCGTCTCAATCTCTCTCATACGGAGTCGGTCATCGCCTGCAGTCAGAACTTCCTCAGATCATTACACAAACTAATAATATTATTTTATTGTTTACGGAAAATGACATTGGAACTAGTTTAGACCAATTACCAAGAGCATAACTGCTTAGTTTCAAGCGACAATGCATGATCATACACTAGTTTTAACAAGAGTGGAATCTCGACGCCATCAAAAGAAACGTAACTTTGCGACATCTTTACAATGTGCGTCACATATTCCATTTCCTCGTATGACACTGGGACTCAAGCCACTTGAATCTGTTATTGCAGCCTACTGGTGTTAGGATTTGTGATCAATTCATTATTAGCTATTTTTGTGTTACCTTTTTTGTTGTTGTGTTTTATATGGCTAAAATCGAATTAAAATATCTTGCTGTGGTCAGTCTGACAGTTTTGTTTTAGGATAAGATTAATGATCATTGTCATTAAGATCTGGCAGTCATTTTATGCCACAAATGAACCCTTTGTAAGTCTTTCAACACTGATTCAGTAAATGTGTCTTTAAAACGGAGCTCCAATGACAGTGGTTTGCTAATGGTGTTTTGTAACGTGCAGGCCGGAGCTGTGGTTCTCTTACCTCTTCCTTCTCCAGCAGGATCAGACGAACCACTACGATGTTGATAGGGTTTCCAATGCTGGCATCATGAAACAACCCCGACACCTGAAACAGAATGGACATGATTTAGACTCAGTGGGTTGGGCCAAAAACCTGTCCTTCTCAACAAATTGGCAATCCAGTACCATTATGTTGTCTTGTCTTTCATTGAGACCACGTGTGGTATACAGTTCATATGTTCATATGAGGTATATCACAATAATTATAAATAACTGTCTTGTCTACTGAGGAATGTTTCCTACGACACTGGCAAGGCAAGGCAGACAGTGATGATTAGTTATACATGAGTCTGTCTGGAAAATCCCTTCAGAAACACAAAAGAATGATTGATAACTTTGGTCAAGTTTCTGTTCCCTGCCTCCCGGGTGGCGCAGTGGTTAAGGGCGCTGTACTGCAGCGCTAGCTGTGCCACCAGAGACTCTGGGTTCGCGCCGAGGCTCTGTCGTAACCGACCAGGAGGTCCGTGGGGCGACGCACAATTGGCCCAGCGTCGTCCGGGTTAGGAAGGGATGGGATGTCGGTAGGGATGTCCTTGTCTCATCGAGCACCAACGACTCCTGTGGACGCATGACTTTCAACCTTCGTCTCTCCCGAGCCCGTACGGGAGTTGTAGCGATGAGACAAGATAGTAGCTACTAAAACAATTGGATACCACGAAATTGGGGAGAAAAAAGGGGGTAATTTTTTTTTTTTTTTAAAGATTTAAAATAAATGTAAAAAAACTTTGTTCCCTGCTCACATTTCTCCAAAGCAACAATGTGATGCAGAAAACAACATCCACGGGTCTCACTTCTGCAGATTACAGTATTAACATGTTCCATCTTTCCAGATGAGGTTTAGGAGACAGATGGCCAGGTTATCTGAACTACACAATTACCTCGTTCAGGAGGGTATGATACTTCTTTTCCTTTAGGTATTTGGAAAAGCTCTACACACACACTCCTTCCCTCCCTCTCCTCATTCCTTTCATCCATCCCTTGCTCCCTCTTATCTCTCAAGCTGTTGTAGTGAATTAAGGGTTCCTTTGATTCTCTGGTACCAACAAACAACCACTGCAGTAGCAGCAGCAGCTTTCACCCGGGCTGATTAGCAACATCTTGGAGGCAGCCGCCCACACACACACCTCAGTTTTAAGGTCACATTGTAATACACACACACACGCTGGCTTTATGTTTCTAGTCCTACATTAAGTAGGGGCTCAGGAGGCTCACTGAACGGGTGCTAGGGTGCCTGGTTAAATAGAAAGTGAGAGCTCATTTTCACTAAGAACTGTTTCCCTTCTCCAGGAGGAGGGAGGCAGACGGCATCAGACTAATAATGTGTTTGAGCCAAGTGCTGGGTAATGCATTTAGACTGGTTTAATCAGCCCCAACTCTTTCAGGGTTACTTATACTTTAAGACTGGTTTAAATCAGCCCCAACTCTTCCAGGGTTACTTATACTTTAAGACTGGTTTAAATTACTTATACTTATACATTAAGACTGGTTTAAATCAGCCCCAACTCTTTCAGGGTTACTTATACATTAAGACTGGTTTTAAACTCTTCAGCTTATACATTAAGACTGGTTTAAACTCTTCTTTCAGGGTTACTTATACATTAAGACTGGTTTAAATCAGCCCCAACTCTTCCAGGGTTACTTATACATTAAGACTGGTTTAAATCAGCCCTAACTCTTTCAGGGTTACTTATACATTAAGACTGGTTTAAATCAGCCCCAACTCTTCCAGGGTTACTTATACATTAAGACTGGTTTAAATCAGCCCCAACTCTTTCAGGGTTACTTATACATTAAGACTGGTTTAAATCAGCCCCAACTCTTTCAGGGTTACTTATACATTAAGACTGGTTTAAATCAGCCCTAACTCTTCCAGGGTTACTTATACTTTAAGACTGGTTTAAATCAGCCCTAACTCTTTCAGGTTTACTTATACTTTAAGACTGGTTTAAATCAGCCCTAACTCTTTCAGGGTTACTTATACTTTAAGACTGGTTTAAATCAGCCCCAACTCTTTCAGGGTTACTTATACTTTAAGACTGGTTTAAATCAGCCCTAACTCTTCCAGGGTTACTTATACTTTAAGACTGGTTTAAATCAGCCCTAACTCTTTCAGGGTTACTTATACTTTAAGACTGGTTTAAATCAGCCCTAACTCTTCCAGGGTTACTTATACTTTAAGACTGGTTTAAATCAGCCCTAACTCTTCCAGGGTTACTTATACTTTAAGACTGGTTTAAATCAGCCCTAACTCTTTCAGGGTTACTTGTACTTTAAGACTGGTTTAAATCAGCCCCAACTCTTCCAGGGTTACTTATACTTTAAGACTGGTTTAAATCAGCCCTAACTCTTTCAGGGTTACTTATACGTTAAGACTGGTTTAAATCAGCCCTAACTCTTTCAGGGTTACTTAGTCCTCGTTATATTTAGAAGTCAAGGACCCAATGCTGACACCTTTCCTGTTCTGACTGTGTGATAAAATAGCGGACCCATCTGACGGAAAGAAGCAGACGTTCAAAATAGACGCGTTAAGGACGGCTTGTCTTGAAGTAATCCATCTAATGAATTGTGTGGATCATTTTGAAGCTGTTGGTAGACAACCACTTGTAGCCGTCAAAGCTAGACCTATCCAGTAAGGTGGTGTCTCACACTGCAGCATAGGAACTGATGAACCTTGAACAAGCGCCACACATTGTAATGACATAGACATAAAGCAGGGCTAGCCAACCCTGTTCCTGGAGAGATACCCTCCTGTAGGTTTTCACTCCAACCCTATTCCTGGAGAGATACCCTCCTGTAGGTTTTCACTCCAACCCTATTCCTGGAGAGATACCCGCCTGTAGGTTCACTCCAACCCTATTCCTGGAGAGATACCCTCCTGTAGGTTTTCACTCCAACCCTGTTCCTGGAGAGCTACCCTCCTGTAGGTTTTCACTCCAACCCTGTTCCTGGAGAGCTACCCTCCTGTAGGTTCACTCCAACCCTATTCCTGGAGAGATACCCTCCTGTAGGTTCACTCCAACCCTATTCCTGGAGAGCTACCCTCCTGTAGGTTCACTCCAACCCTGTTCCTGGAGAGCTACCCTCCTGTAGGTTTTCACTCCAACCCTGTTCCTGGAGAGCTACCCTCCTGTAGGTTTTCACTCCAACCCTGTTCCTGGAGAGCTACTGTCCTGTAGGTTTTCACTCCAACCCTATTCCTGGAGAGCTACCCTCCTGTAGGTTTTCACTCCAACCCTATTCCTGGAGAGCTACCCTCCTGTAGGTTTTCACTCCAACCCTGTTCCTGGAGAGCTACCCTCCTGTAGGTTTTCACTCCAACCCTGTTCCTGGAGAGCTACCCTCCTGTAGGTTTTCACTCCAACCCTGTTCCTGGAGAGCTACCCTCCTGTAGGTTTTCACTCCAACCCTGTTCCTGGAGAGCTACCCTCCTGTAGGTTTTCACTCCAACCCTGTTCCTGGAGAGCTACCCTCCTGTAGGTTTTCACTCCAACCGCAGCTGTAACTAACCGGATTCAGCTAATCAACCAGGTAATTATTATAATCAGGTGCAGTAGACTGGTTTAAGTTGGGGCTGAAAACCTACAGGAGGGTAGCTCTCCAGGAACAGGGTTGGAGTGAAAACCTACAGGACAGTAGCTCTCCAGATACAGGGTTGGAGTGAAAACCTACAGGACAGTAGCTCTCCAGGAACAGGGTTGGAGTGAAAACCTACAGGACAGTAGCTCTCCAGATACAGGGTTGGAGTGAAAACCTACAGGACAGTAGCTCTCCAGGAACAGGGTTGGAGTGAAAACCTACAGGACAGTAGCTCTCCAGGAACAGGGTTGGAGTGAAAACCTACAGGACAGTAGCTCTCCAGGAACAGGGTTGGAGTGAAAACCTACAGGACAGTAGCTCTCCAGGAACAGGGTTGGAGTGAAAACCTACAGGACAGTAGCTCTCCAGGAACAGGGTTGGAGTGAAAACCTACAGGACAGTAGCTCTCCAGGAACAGGGTTTACAGGACAGTAGCTCTCCAGGAACAGGGTTGGAGGGAAAACCTACAGGACAGTTGCTCTCCAGGAACAGGGTTGGAGTGAAAACCTACAGGACAGTAGCTCTCCAGGAACAGGGTTGGAGTGAAAACCTACAGGACAGTAGCTCTCCAGGAACGGGGTTGGAGTGAAAACCTACAGGACAGTAGCTCTCCAGGAACGGGGTTGGAGTGAAAACCTACAGGACAGTAGCTCTCCAGGAACAGGGTTGGAGTGAAAACCTACAGGACAGTAGCTCTCCAGGAACAGGGTTGGAGTGAAAACCTACAGGACAGTAGCTCTCCAGGAACAGGGTTGGAGTGGAAACCTACAGGACAGTAGCTCTCCAGGAACAGGGTTGGAGTGAAAACCTACAGGACAGTAGCTCTCCAGGAACAGGGTTGGAGTGAAAACCTACAGGACAGTAGCTCTCCAGGAACAGCCCTAAAATAAAGCAGTGTATAATGCCTTAGTATGTCCTTTACAACATAGATGTGTGCTCTATATAAAGGTTTTTAATGTGTTTGGATGTGTTCTGATCTGTTCACAACAACACTGAGTAATATTTACCTTCTCCATTGAGTCATCATTAGTCAGAGTGATGCATTGTGGTCATGGACCAAAGCTTTTGGATTTTACGCTTGAGAAAATGAGTCATTACCAATACTTACAGTGGTGGTCAAACGTATCAAATTATAGGCCGACATCGTCTGATTTAGGACCAAAAGATGGTCCAGTGAACTTTACAAAGCCACACCAAACCGCAACCTTATGTGGGTATTGAATAATATTGGGACTTTTGAGCTGAGCTGATATTATGAACTGAGTTTCAGGGATTTGAAAAATTCCCCTGACATTGGTCAAATCGGGATCCCCTCCGTGGAAACAATATGAACGTACATTTTTATAAATGTTTACTTTGACTTTGTGTGAACGTTTTTTCAAAAATGATCCTGACATTGGTCACATTGGAATCCATGACCGTCCCTTGTTGGTGTCAAACCAACTTCTAACTCTGCAGGCAGGGCTTCGTCATAGTGACATTGCAGACAGCATATCACCAGCACAATGTATGAAGGGACTCTTTCATCATAAATGCTATTTGTCCCCGAGTCCCAGTACTTGCTCCACTGCCGAAGGCAGGGAAAGCCTTCAGTATAAAAGAGATGAAACGCATAGCTGAACAAATAGCACTGCACTGGAACTCAAATAGGCATTGTGCCTGCTGCCATGTACCCAACTGAAACAACTGGTCTATCATACTAGGTACGGTCCAAACTGTTCCCAACATGAAAGGCGTTTTGAAGTGAAACTGCACACCACCAATGTATATGTCGTTGTAATGCCGAGAATAAAAAGACCCATAGTTTAGATCATCATCGAGACACATTGCTCTCTCACTAGCTGCATTTCATTTCACCCAAAACACTATTAGCATTTTTGGGAATATTTAAATACTCTGTCATCCTGCATGTCAATGTAGGTTGAGGACAGCATCCCACAGAAAGACAGACGGACAGTATCACGTGAGAGCTGTCGAAATACCATCTTTCTTCACCCTTTTAATGAGTTTCAACATGGCCGTCCTCACACTAGTCTAGTCAACACACTTAGACAATGGAAAGCTCCTGCATCTCCCGAGGAAGATGATGACATCTCTGTTTGTTTTGCTTCAGGGCAATTCCATGGTAACAGAATTAGGAAACTCTGATTTTTCACTTTAAAATGTACAGTTGTGGACAAAAGTTTTGAGAATGACAAATATTAATTTCCACAACGTTTGTTGCTTCAGTGTCTTTAGATATCTTTGTCAGATGTTACTATGGAACACTGAAGTATCCTTACAAGTATTTCATAAGTGTCAAAGGCTTATTTGCGGATGAGATAGCAAAAGCTCAGGTTGCCCAGCCCGGCGGTGATACAATCTTCGGCAAAATCATTCGCAAGGAGATTCCTGCAAAAATATTATTTGAAGATGTTGAAGACATTGTGCTGCTATTTGCAGTGTTGACCCTTCTTTTTCAAGACCTCTGCAATCCGCCCTGGCATGCTGTCAATTAAATTCTGGGCCACATCCTGACTGATGGCAGCCCATTCTTACATAATCAATGCTTGGAGTTTGTCAGAATTTGTTGGTTTTTGTTTGTCCACCCACCACTTGAGGATTGACCACAAGTTCTCAATGGGATTAAGGTCTGGGGAGTTTCCTGGCCATGGACCCAAATATCGGTTTTGCTCCCCGAGCCACTTAGTTATCACTTTTGCCTTATGGCAAGGTGCTCCATCATGCTGGAAAAGGCATTGTTCATCACCAAACTGTTCCTGGATGTTTGGGAGAAGTTGCTCTCAGAGGATGTGTTGGTACCATTCTTTATTCATGGCTGTGTTCTTAGGCAAAATTGTGAGTGAGCCCACTCCCTTGGCTGAGAAGCAAACCCCACACATGAATGGTCTCAGGATGCTTTACTGTTGGCATGACACAGGACTGATGGTAGCGCTCACCTTGTCTTCTCCAGACAAGCTTTTTTCCAGATGCCGCAAACAATCGTAAAGGGGATTCATCAGAGAAAATGACTTTACCCCAGTCCTCAGCAGTCCAATCCCTGTTCCCTTTGCAGAATATCAGTCTGTCCCTGATGTTTTTCCTGGAGAGAAGTGGCTTCTTTGCTGCCCTTCTTGACACCAGGCCATCCTCCAAAAGTCTTCCCCTCACTGTGCGTGCAGATGCACTCACACCTGCCTTCTGCCATTCTTGAGCAAGCTCTGAATGGTTGATTGCAATCTTACTGGCAGCAATATCTTTGCCTGTGAAGCCCTTTTTGTGCAAAGCAATGATGACGGCACGTGTTTCCTTGCAGGCACCATTGGCTGACAGAGGAAGAACAATGATTCCAAGCACCACCCTCCTTTTGAGGCTTCCAGTCTGTTATTCGAACTCAATCAGCATGACAGAGTGATCTCCAGCCATGTCCTCGTCAACACTCACACCTGTGTTAACGAGAGAATCACTGACATGATGTCAGCTGGTCTTTTTGTGGTAGGGCTGAAATGCAGTGGAAATGTTTTTGGGGGGATTCAGTTCATTTGCATGGCAAAGAGGGACTTTGAAATTAATTGCAATTCATCTGATCACTTTTCATAACATTCTGGAGTATATGCAAATTGCCATCATACATACTGAGGCAGCAGACTTTGTGAAAATTAATATTTGTATCAAAAAGTTTTGGCCACGACTGTATACTAAACAAAAACCATTGATTTCAAAGTTTAACAAACCATAGAACTCTAAGCACAAGGACTGGCAATGTGTTTTTGTAAAATGTTCAGTGGAAATGGTTAAAAGTAGTTGTGCAGCATAGAGTTGTTTTTTTACTTTGAAAATCAAATGGTTTTTGTTTGGTATATATTTAAAAAGTGAAAAGTCGGAGTCTCAGTGTAATTCCGTTACCGTGGAAGTGCGCTTCACTCACTGTATGATCACTACAGTCTCCCTTGACACAATAACAGGAGGCTGTGGAGCTCAAAGCGGAGGTTTGCAGGGCTGAAAACAAGACACCTGAGAGGATGTGGAGGATAATGTGTGTTTCCTCTTCTTCTTATTGTCCATTGGATCCGGTGAAGCCAAGGGAGCTCTCTGTTATTGATACACCGTCCTGTGCTAGCCCTCCTTGACAGCTGCAGCCGGACCCAACAGTTACTGTGTTTTGGAAAAAAGTTGCCTAATGCGCTCAACGGCAATAGAGCGAGGACGAGGTCAGATGACTTGGTCTGGCCTCCGTCCAGGAAGTGCTAAAAACACAAGGGTCAGTGCACAGGAAGTTGTAGTCATTTGGAAAATGAAAAAATATATAAATAAATGAGGGATGAGGGCTACAGGACATGGGGAAGGAGTGATAAAAGAGAAGGATGAGGGCTACAGGACATGGGGAAGGAGTGATAAGAGAGGGATGAGGGCTACAGGACATGGGGAAGGAGTGACAAAAGAGAGGGATGAGGGCTACAGGACATGGGGAAGGAGTGATAAAAGAGAGGGATGAGGGCTACAGGACATGGGGAAGGAGTGATAAAAGAGAGGGATGAGGGCTACAGGACATGGGGAAGGGGAGCTGACATGGGGAAGGAGTGACAAAAGAGAGGGATGAGGGCTACAGGACATGGGGAAGAGGGGAGGGCTACAGGACATGGGGAAGGAGTGATAAGAGAGGGATGAGGGCTACAGGACATGGGGAAGGAGTAATAAGAGAGGGATGAGGGCTACAGGACATGGGGAAGGAGCGATAAGAGAGGGATGAGGGCTACAGGACATGGGGAAGGAGTGCATAAAGAGGGATGAGGGCTACAGGACATGGGGAAGGAGCGATAAGAGAGGGATGAGGGCTACAGGACATGGGGAAGGAGTGCATAAAGAGGGATGAGGGCTACAGGACATGGGGAAGGAGTGATAAGAGAGGGATGAGGGCTACAGGACATGGGGAAGGAGTGACAAAAGAGAGGGATGAGGGCTACAGGACATGGGGAAGAAGTGATAAGAGAGGGATGAGGGCTACAGGACATGGGGAAGGAGTGATAAGAGAGGGATGAGGGCTACAGGACATGGGGAAGGAGTAATAAGAGAGGGATGAGGGCTACAGGACATGGGGAAGGAGTGACAAAAGAGAGGGATGAGGGCTACAGGACATGGGGAAGGAGTGATAAAAGAGGGATGAGGGCTACAGGACATGGGGAAGGAGTGATAAGAGAGGGATGAGGGCTACAGGACATGGGGAAGGAGTGACATGGGGAAGGAGTAAAAGAGAGGGATGAGGGCTACAGGACATGGGGAAGGAGTGGCTAAGGACAGAAGAGGATGAGGGATGAGGGCTACAGGACATGGGGAAGGAGTGATAAGAGAGGGATGAGGGCTACAAGACATGGGGAAGGAGTGATAAGAGAGGGATGAGGGCTACAGGACATGGGGACGGAGTGATTAAAGAGGGATGAGGGCTACAGGACATGGGGAAGGAGTGATAAGAGAGGGATGAGGGCTACAGGACATGGGGAAGGAATGATTAAAGAGGGATGAGGGCTACAGGACATGGGGAAGGAGTGATTAAAGAGGGATGAGGGCTACAGGACATGGGGAAGGAGTGATAAGAGAGGGATGAGGGCTACAGGACATGGGGAAGGAATGATTAAAGAGGGATGAGGGCTACAGGACATGGGGAAGGAGCGATAAGAGAGGGATGAGGGCTACAGGACATGGGGAAGGAGCGATAAGAGATGGATGAGGGCTACAGGACATGGGGAAGGAATGATAAATCCAAACATGTCACACTACTAACAGAACAGAGATGAGGGTGAAACACATGGAAGCATCTAGCATAGGTATTGAGCCAGCCAAGGTGGGATGTTTTGGATGTTGTTGTTGACATGGATGTTACATAACATCGCCTACAACAGAATTACTGTCAAGGCTGCAGCCTACCTAAGCAAAGAAGCTAATGTGTAAATCAAGTTATTTGAAACCTAGTTCCCTAGAACTATAAGAAAGTTACTGGGATGGATTTAGAGTAGGGTCAAGAAGTTTGCACTGGAAATAAAAAAAAGTTCATTTCAGCCGACCAAAGGCTACTTCCATCTGACACCCAGCACACTAGCCCATATTTGGTAATAGTGGGAATCAAACCCACAACTTTGGTGTTGCTGACACCTTACCAAAAGAAAACCCAGTGAGACAGAGAGGGCCTGCAGACACGATGTTCATGACAGTCAGTACAGACGGCTAGCAGACACTTACGATGTTCATGACAGTCGGTACAGACGGCTAGCAGACACTTACGATGTTCATGACAGCCAGTACAGACGGCTAGCAGACACTAACGATGTTCATGACAGTCAGTACAGACGGCTAGCAGACACTTACGATGTTCATGACAGCCAGTACAGACGGCTAGCAGATACGTACGATGTTCATGACAGCCAGTACAGACGGCTAGCAGACACTAACAATGTTCATGACAGCCAGTACAGAAGGCTAGCAGACACTTACAATGTCCATGACAGCCAGTACAGACGGCTAGCAGACACTTACGATGTTCATGACAGCCAGTACAGACGGCTAGCAGACACTTACGATGTTCATGACAGTCAGTACAGACGGCTAGCAGACACTTACGATGTTCATGACAGTCAGTACAGACGGCTAGCAGACACTAACGATGTTCATGACAGTCAGTACAGACGGCTAGCAGACACGATGTTCATGACAGTCATGTAGCAGATGACGATGTTCATCAGTACAGACGGCTAGCAGACACTAACGATGTTCATGACAGTCAGTACAGACGGCTAGCAGACACTTACGATGTTCATGACAGCCAGTACAGACGGCGGTTCATGACAGACACGGCTAGCAGACACTTACGATGTTCATGACAGCCAGTACAGACGGCTAGCAGACACTTACGATGTTCATGACAGTCAGTACAGACGGCTAGCAGACACTAACGATGTTCATGACAGCCAGTACAGACGGCTAGCAGACACTAACGATGTTCATGACAGCCAGTACAGACGGCTAGCAGACACTTACGATGTTCATGACAGTCAGTACAGACGGCTAGCAGACACTTACGATGTTCATGACAGTCAGTACAGACGGCTAGCAGACACTAACGATGTTCATGACAGTCAGTACAGACAGCTAGCAGACACTTACGATGTTCATGACAGCCAGTACAGACGGCTAGCAGATACGTACGATGTTCATGACAGTCAGTACAGACGGCTAGCAGATACGTACGATGTTCACGACAGTCAGTACAGACGGCTAGCAGACACTAACGATGTTCATGACAGCCAGTACAGACGGCTAGCAGACACTTACGATGTTCATGACAGCCAGTACAGACGGCTAGCAGACACTAACGATGTTCATGACAGCCAGTACAGACGGCTAGCAGACACTTACGATGTTCATGACAGCCAGTACAGACGGCTAGCAGACACTTACGATGTTCATGACAGCCAGTACATAGCTCTCCACGCCCTTGGTGCCGTGGTACTCCACCATCTTGGAATCGGCCACCACCAGCGTTTCCACCCACTTCTCCCTGCTGATGGAACGCTGGCGTATCCTCCTCTTCCTCCGCTGGCGTCTCTCCCAGCGCTCCCGTTGCCTCTCAACACGCTCCAACGCCGCAGCGGGATCTGAGGGCGGAGCCATGACAAATATTGTGGTTGTAGAGTTGTAGCTTTAGTATTGTGTTTAAAAATAGCATGGAATAAGTCAGACTTTTTTTTGTTATCCTTGATTGGTTTGAACTTCGATACACCATATATTAGTAAGGGATGTTTATGTAAAACATGTTATGTGTTTGATCAGGTCAGTTACACCAACTATAGTCAATAGTGAATTTATCCAAAACTGTACATCATATGTATGAAGAGTCAGCTAAGTGGCAACAGCGTTAGAACCCTATACAGTACACACTGATGCATTGTGTTGAACATAACATGTACTCTATAAAGAAACATACAACAGAGACAATTCAGTCTTTTCTAAATGTCTTGAGGGAATTGAAGTGAGCGTTACGCACGCTGAACCCTGTGAGAGAGGAAGTGGGGATTTGATGCTTGAGACAGAACTTTCCAGTCTAGTGGAAGAGGTTTTCTTTCCCTCCTAAAATGCCTGGTAAAACAGATGATCTTCCCTGGTTCTCTCTAGCATCCCCAGCCATCTGCAGGATATTCCAACAATTCTCTTGACCTATTCCCTGTGGGTGAAGTCAACCAAGACTCCAGTGAAGTGCACGTTCAAGTGAGTTCGAAAGAGTTATTTTCAAAATAGTTCAAGTCCCGGGGCCTGCAATGAATTCCTAATGGTATATTTACATATCTCTCTTGCATAATACTGCCTCTCTGATATTTCATCCGGCAATGTGTTTCAGGGCTTAATTAAGGCTCCTGGTATTTCAAACAGGCCCCATTACCAGCCCAACTGTTCCTAGGCCGTCTTCCTCCACCTCTAGAGAGTGGAATTCAGTGTGTGTGTGTACTGTATGTGTATGTGTGATAGATCCAGGTTGGGATAGGGATCTCTCAGTGGATCGGCCCTGTTTCAATACTTAGAAAATGCATCCTCCCTTCCCTAAAGCATGACTGATCTGGCACCATCTGGATGGGTTTGGTTGGATCTGACATGTAAAATCAGTTGTTGTCAGAAGTGGGATCTTTGTTTTGTCCAATCCGACCTTGTGAGATTGGTGATTAGTTCAAGGAAGGGAAGGAAAGCTGCATCTTTAAAGTATTGGAACAGTCACATCCTCTAAGGCCTCTATAATGGAGTGTGTGATGCCAGGTCACGACAGGAGGCTTCACCTTTGACCCCACAGGTACCGTTGGTGGTATGGTCTCCAGAGATGGGCTGTACCAACTGGCTTTGGGTGGGGGAGGTGTGGCGCTTGTAGATAATGTGGACTTGTGGTGCCGTCAACTCATCACTAGACCGCTCCAATGGCCGGATAAAGAACTCCTCATGGTACAGCTTGAACAGCCCAGTCTACAGAGGGAGGTTGGTAGGTCAGTATTGCTTTTGTTATGAGAAAAACATAGTGATCATATTGTACAGGGAGAAAGGGCGTCAGAATTGCGTTATTATTATTTTTTAAATGGTCCTAAGCAAGGACATTCTATGGGGTGAAAGTGAGGTCAAAATGTATTATACAGTATATGATAAATATAGTGATCCTATTGTACAGGGAGAAAGTTGGTCAGAAATGCTTTATTAATACAGAAAATACAGTCCTAAGCAAGCACATTGTTTGGGTAGAAAGAGGGGAATAAAACAGTAAAACACATTCTACTGGGAGAACAGCTGCTTTGATATGGGAAGAACACAGCACATTCTACTGGGAGAACAAGGGATCACAACTGCTTTGATATGGGAAGAACACAGTTAGCACATTCTACTGGGAGAACAAGGGATCACAACTGCTTTGATCTGGGAAGAACACAGTTAGCACATTCTACTGGGAGAACAAGGGATCACAACTGCTTTGATCTGGGAAGAACACAGTTAGCACATTCTACTGGGAGAACAAGGGATCACAACTGCTTTGATATGGGAAGAACACAGTTAGCACATTCTACTGGGAGAACAAGGGATCACAACTGCTTTGATATGGGAAGAACACAGTTAGCACATTCTACTGGGAGAACAAGGGATCACAACTGCTTTGATCTGGGAAGAACACAGTTAGCACATTCTACTGGGAGAACAAGGGATCACAACTGCTTTGATATGGGAAGAACACAGTTAGCACATTCTACTGGGAGAACAAGGGATCACAACTGCTACTGGGAGAACAAGGGATCACAACTGCTTTGATATGGGAAGAACACAGTTAGCACATTCTACTGGGAGAACAAGGGATCACAACTGCTTTGATCTGGGAAGAACACAGTTAGCACATTCTACTGGGAGAACAAGGGATCACAACTGCTTTGATATGGGAAGAACACAGTTAGCACATTCTACTGGGAGAACAAGGGATCACAACTGCTTTGATATGGGAAGAACACAGCACATTCTACTGCGAGAACAAGGGATCACAACTGCTTTGATATGGGAAGAACACAGTTAGCACATTCTACTGGGTGAGAGATGGGTCAAAATTGCTTCAGAGAGAAATAAATGCAATCAGCTTCATGAAAATGTGCCATTAGGTTACAGTATTACATAAACGCAAGTTATCTTGGGATTTATCATGTGATTATTTTCCCTTCCCTTTGGGAGCAAAACAAGGACATATGAGAGAAAACACACCGACTGAAATTGAGTCATAACTATAATGGCTAAATCGCGAATGCTCCGCAACAATGATTTAGACTTATGACAGTCTTCAACCCAGCAGTCTGGCCTCTGGGCTTCTGGCTCAGCCGTAGCTGTGGAACTTAGAGCGAGATGTGGCATTGTGCCAAATGATACGCTGTGGGTCTGGAGACTGTCGATCTCTCCTCAATATATCCAATTGCTATCATTTTAAAGAAACAACATTTCCAGTCCAGTAAGTCCCCCTCCCCCAGGTTCAAAGAGTTTAAAAGGACAGATTCACAATACAGTATATACACTTTGGATTCAACTAGAAGTTGACTGTTCAAGAACATGGACATTTAAGAGGATACTCTGAGAAAGTTTCCCCAGTTTCCCCATTGGCCAAAAGTCCCTTATTGTGGGGAAAACAAGCATTGTCACTTAAACTTAGAAGTATCACAAATGTTTAGGTTTGCATGCAAATGTTTGAATTTCTAGAACAAATGGAAAAAAGGCAGAAATTGAGAGATATATTATTAGAAAGGGAGAAAGGAATACAGTAATAATGGAACAGTATGATGTTGTTGATAGGGCTTGTAGGGAGAAAGGAATACAGTAATAATGGAACAGTATGATGTTGTTGGATAGGGCTTGTAGGGAGAAAGGAATACAGTAATAATGGAACAGTATGATATTGTTGGATAGGGCTTGTAGGGAGAAAGGAATACAGTAATAATGGAACAGTATGATGTTGTTGATAGGGCTTGTAGGGAGAAAGGAATACAGTAATAATGGAACAGTATGATGTTGTTGATAGGGCTTGTAGGGAGAAAGGAATACAGTAATAATGGAACAGTATGATGTTGTTGATAGGGCTTGTAGGGAGAAAGGAATACAGTAATAATGGAACAGTATGATGTTGTTGATAGGGCTTGTAGGGAGAAAGGAATACAGTAATAATGGAACAGTATGATGTTATTTAACCAGGGCTTGAGAACAAGTTCTCATTTACAATGGACCTGGCCAAGATAAAGCAAAGCAGTTGATACATACAACGTAGAGTTACACATGGAGAAAACAAACATACAGTAATAATGAACAAAAAAAAAAAAATGATGTTGTATGATAGGGCAAATTGTGAGAAGGGAGAAAGGAAGGCCACAGTAATAATGAACAGTATGATGTTGTTGATATGGGTATTGCAAGGGAAGAATGTGCAAAGTAAAATGGAAAAATGATGTTGTTGATAGGGCAAAATAAATAAATAAATTAAATACAGTTAATGGAAAGCAGTATGTTGTTTGTAAATTATAGGTGGGCTATGTACAGGTGCAGTAATCTGTAAGATGCTCTGAACAGTTGATGTTGTTTAGGGCTAGTGAGGGAGAAAGTGTTTCCAATAATAAGAACATTTATGATGTTGTTCCAGATAGGGCTTGCAGAGAAAGGAATACGGCCAAAGAAAGTATGGTTTTGTTGATACCTGCTGGGCGTTGTAGGTGGGAGAATGCTAGGTGACCAGCGAGCTGAGATAAGGGGGAACCAGCAGGGTCTTGTAGATGACATAGGGTTTGTAGGGAGAAAGGAAGGGCCAGCCAACGAGAGCGAACAGTATGATGGGTAGTTGATGGGGCTTTGGTGACAAAAGGATAGCAGTGATAACTGCATCCAATTTGTTGAGTAGGGCTTATTGGAGGAGTAAATGAATACAGTAATAATGGAACAGTATGATATTTTGATAGGGTATGTTGGCAGAGAAAGGATGCTTTGTTAATAAGAACTAGATTTACTTTGATTGATGTTTGATAGGGCTTCTGGAAGGAGAGAATACAGTAATAAGAACAGTATGATGTTGTTGGATAGGGCTTGTAGGGAGAAAGGAATAGAGTAGTAATGGAACAGTATGATGTTGCAGGTAGGGCTTGAAGAGCATGATTTAGTTTTACTTGTATTTAAGAGCAATTGGAGGCCACAGAAGGAGAGTTGTTGGCATTGAAGCTTGCCTGGAGGGTTGTTAACACAGTAATCCAAAGAACAGTATGATGGTGTTGATCTGCTTGTAGAGGAGATCAGGACTCACAGCATAATGGAACAGTATGATATTGAGATAGGGTTGTAGGAAGAAAGGAATAGAGTACTAATGGAACAGTATGATATTGTTGACACAGAACTTATCAGAGAAAGTTGGTGAACCACAGTAATCAATGGAACAAGTATGATATTGTTGGATAGGGCTTGTAGGGAGAAAGAAAGCCTTGGCCAGTAATAATGGACGGCTGCACAGTATGATGTTTCTTGTATGGGGAAAGAATACAGTAATAGGACCTTGAGCAGTATGGTTGCACCCATGACAGCTCTGAAACCCTTGCATAGAGAGAAGAATACAGTGAGAATAATGGAACAGTCTGATTTGTTGACTTGGCTTTAGGAAGAAAGAAATATGGTAAGGAACAGTATGATAGGTCTGATAGCAGTTTGGGAAAGAATACAGTAATAATGAACAGTATGATGAATTGTTGATAGGCTTGAGGTTGAACAGGCTAGTAATAATGGAACAGTCGGCAGATAATTTTAGAAAGAAAGGGTCCAGAGAAGCCCGGCTGATTTGTAATAAGAACAGCTCTTTCATGAACTTCAGCTGAAGGGCTTGGGAGAAGGAGAACATGGGTAACAATGGAACAGTATGATATTGTTGGGGGTGCAGTGCTGTCACATAGGAGAGGTGGAAAGCATGGCCAGCCAATCACAGAAAAATGCTTACAAATTCTCAATTAGGTGGATTTATCAGTGGTGACAGTGTTTCCTATCTTCAGCAGTGGGCAGCTGGGAGGAGGTGTTCTTATTCTCCATGGACACAGTGTCCCAGAACTTTTTAGAGTTGTGTTGCAGGAAGCAAATTTCTGAGAAAAAGCTAGCCTTGGCTTTTCAACTCACAGTGTATAACGGTTTCTAGCTTCCTGAACAGCTGCATATCACGGGGGCTGTGGATGCAATCACAAAGCCATAGATGTTTTTGTGTTGGTTAAGGGACAGCAGGTCACAGGGAGAGAGGGCTATATCTGGACAGGTTCTAATTTTCTTGAATGGGGCATGTTTATTTAAGATTGTTAGGAAGTTTTTAAAAAATATCCAGGCATCCTCACTGACGGGATGAGATCAATATCCTTCCAGGACAGCCAGGTCACAGAGGAAGGCCTGCTCGCTGAAGTGTTTCAGGGAGCGTTCACAGACAGAGGTGGTATTTGGACAGCGGTACGGATGCAGGCAATGAGGCAGTGAGGCTGAGATCTTGGTTGAAGACAGCAGAGGTGTCATTTAGAGGGAAGGTGGTTGATGATATCTATGCGGTCCAGAGGCTTTGGGGGTACCTGGTAGGTTCAGCGGTCACAGAGATTGAGAGGCATCAAGTTTAGATTGTAGGATGGCTGGTCACAGAGCATGTTCCAGTTTGGTATGTGGACAGCGAGCTCACAGAAGATAGAGGGGTGGTATGTGTCCAGCGGTCACAGAGCAGAGGGTGGTCTGTAGACAGGCGGTCACAGAGGAGAGACTTGTTTTAGACAGGTGGATTTTTAACAGTAGAAGTTCAAATTGTTTGGGTACAGACCTGGTCACAGTAGGACAGAACTCTGCAGGCTATCTTTGCAGTAGATTGCAACACCGCCCCTTTCACAGTTCTATCTTGTCTGAAAATGCTTGTAGTTTGGAATTAAAATTTCTGAATTTTGGTGGTCTTCCTAAGTGGATCAGACACAGCTAGAACATCCGAGGTTGGCAGAGTGTGCTAAAGCAGTGAAAAGAACAAACTTAGGGAGGAGGCTTGTAATGTTAACATGCATGAAACCAAGGCTATTTTTACAGATGTCATCAAAAGAGAGCGCCTGGGGAATAGATGGAGCTAGGCACTGCAGGGCCTGGATTCAAACCATCTACATCGCCAGAGGAACATAGGAGGAGAAGAATAAGGTACGGCTAACAGCAATAAGAATTTTCTAGAACGTCTGGAACAGAGAAAAAGGAGGTTTCTACATAAACATAGCATCATATAATGTACAGACAAAGGTATGGTAGGATGAGTACAGTGGAGGTAAACCTAGGTATTGAGTGATGAAAGAGAGATATTGTCTCTAGAAACATCATTGAAACCAGGAGATGTCATTGCATGTGTGGGTGGTGGAAATAATAAGTTGGATAAGGTATAGTGAGCAGGACTAGAGGCTCTGCAGTGAAATAAGCCAATAAACACTAACCAGAACAGCAATGGACAAGACATATTGACATTAAGGAGAGGCATTTAGTCGAGTGATCAAAAGGGTCCAGGGAGTGGAGAGGTTGGTTTGGGGGTCAGTAGATTTAGACAGCTAGCCAGGACATCGGTAGCAAGCTAGCATAGGATGGAGGTCTGTTGTTACACCTCTTAATGAATCGTCATTTAGTGGAGTTCCGTGTTGTAGAAATTAGTAATACAACAACAAAAAAATAAAAACAATAGATTAGTTATTGTATAAAGAAACATGTTAATAATAAATTTAAAAACTTTTATCCGAGTCTATTCTGAAATCCGGACAAGACAGCTAACGGTTAGCACCAGATGGGCATTCAGGTAACATTATGTTTTTGATCAATTGGATTTCACTTTGACCGGATCTCTTCTAGGAACAGATAAGTTCTCAGTCCAGTTGTGATTTTGCGGAGGGGCTAGGACCCTTGTAGGCAGTAAAAGATAGGTCTGCAGCCCAGGAGTGATTAGGAGCTCAGGAGTGGTTGACGGTCTCAGCTAGGTCAGCAGTGATGTTTGTCTCAGTAGGATAGACACACGGTAGCAGCCAGTAGGTCAGATCCGGGAGTGACGGTCCAGCAGGTCAGGGACAGAGAAAAAAAAAAATCTCAGTATGGTCAGCAGTGACGGTCTCAAAAGGTCAGCAGTGACGGTTAAATGAACAGTATGATGTTGTTGGATAGGGCTTGTGGAACAGGGAGAAAGGAATACAGTAATAATGGAACAGTATGATGTTCAGATAGGGCTTGTAGGGAGAAAGGAATACAGTAATAATGGAACAGTATGATATTGTTGGATAGGGCTTGTAGGGAGAAAGGAATACAGTAATAATGAACAGTATGATGTTGTTGATAGGGCTTGTAGGAGAAATGATGTTGTTGATAGGGCTTGTAGGGAGAAACAGGAATAGTAATAATGGAACAGTAATAATAGGGAGAAAGGAACGGTAATGATATTGTTGGATAGGGCTTGTAGGGAGAAAGGAATACAGTAATAATGAACAGTATGATGTTGTTGATAGGGCTTGTAGGGAGAAAGGAATACAGTAATAATGGAGCAGTATGATGTTGTTGATAGGGCTTGTAGGGAGAAAGGAATACAGTAACAATGGAACAGTATGATATTGTGGGACGTGGACAGCAGTCACATAGGAGAGATGGGAAGTGGACAGCAATCACAGAGTAGAGATGGGACGTGGACAGCAATCACAGAGTAGAGATGGGACGTGGACAGCAATCACAGAGTAGAGATGGGACGTGGACAGCAATCACAGAGGAGAGATGGGACGTGGACAGCAATCACAGAGGAGAGATGGGACGTGGACAGCAATCACAGAGTAGAGATGGGACGTGGACAGCAATCACAGAGGATAGATGGGACGTGGACAGGAATCACAAAGTAGAGATGGGTTGTGGACAGCAATCACAGAGGAGAGATGGGACGTGGACAGCAATCACAGAGGAGAGATGGGACATGGACAGGAATCACGGAGGATAGATGGGATGTGACAGTGAACAAAGAGGAGAGGTAGAATGTGGACAGCGGTCACAGAGGAGAGGTGGTATGTGGACAGCAGTCACAGAGGAGAGGTGGTATGTGGACAGCGGTCACAGAGGAGAGGTGGTATGTGGACAGCGGTCACAGAGGAGAGGTGGTATGTGGACAGCGGTCACAGAGGAGAGGTGGTATGTGGACAGCGGTCACAGAGGAGAGGTGGTATGTGGACAGCGGTCACAGAGGAGAGGTGGTATGTGGACAGCGGTCACAGAGGAGAGGTGGTATGTGGACAGCGGTCACAGAGGAGAGGTGGTATGTGGACAGCGGTCACAGAGGAGAGGTAGAATGTGGACAGCGGTCACAGAGGAGAGGTGGTATGTGGACAGCGTTCACAGATGTAACAGTGAACACATGCTTTATAATTCAGTTTGAGTGACCTACACTAGTGGATAGGTAAGACAATGAGAGGTAAATTGATCATGCGTAAACACAACACAGGCTCCATCGCTTGTTCTGTTCATGGAAGCATGATGATGTTTTTCACACCCACATGTCATCGATGACATCCAGCCTGATTTTAGATGAAAGGTGCTCTAACACTTGTGATGTCAAACGCATCCTCTCAAGCACAGCTCACAGGTCCCTTCACCAACCAGTCACTGGTTTTCCATGGATGGTACAATCTAATAATATAACTACACTAACAGAGCAGGAATGAGGCCAACAGCACGTAATGACTTCAGAGACAACTATAAAAACAATAATACTTAAACATCATCTGTTCAGACGTGTGTTTAAAGATTGAAACTAAGTTGAAGCCAGTGTGGCATACAACATTATACAGTAGTACTTACTGCTTATTGCAAAGCATTAGCATATTTTTATCAGAGCTAGAGGAATTAAATACACCTCTAATGAATCGTCATTTACAATTTCACCTAAAAATGTAATAAATCTTCTTTGGTTTTGTATAATGATAATAATATATGCAATTTAGCAAACACTTTTATCCAGTCTCATGCACAGAACCAATGCGGACAACAAAAACGGGATAGGACCAGTCATTGGCATCGATCAACATTATGTTTTTGATCAATTGTATTTCTACTTTGACTTGTTACCCTAGGAACAGAGAAGTTCTAGAAGTTAAATGTTTTGCATGACCCTTTAGGATGTGAAAGTAAAAAGATATCTCAGTAGGTTAGCAGTTCAGCAGTGACGGTCTCAGTAGGTCAGCAGTGACGGTCTCAGTAGGTCAGCAGTGACGGTCTCAGTAGGTCAGCAGTGCCGGTCTCAGTAGGTCAGCAGTGACGGTCTCAGTAGGTCAGCAGTGACGGTCTCAGTAGGTCAGCAGTGACGGTCTCAGTAGGTCAGCAGTGACGGTCTCAGTAGGTCAGCAGTGACGGTCTCAGTAGGTCAGCAGTGCGGTCTCAGTAGGTCAGCAGTGGCGGTCAGCAGTAGGTCAGCAGTGGCGGTCTCAGTAGTCAGGTCAGCAGTGACGGTCTCAGTAGGTCAGCAGTGACGGTCTCAGTAGGTCAGCAGTGACGGTCTCAGTAGGTCAGCAGTGACGGTCTCAGTAGGTCAGCAGTGACGGTCTCAGTAGGCCAGCAGTGACGGTCTCAGTAGGCCAGCAGTGACGGTCTATCTCCCTCTCTCGCACTCACCAGGCCGTCACAAGTGCTTATAGCCGCCCTCCCCTTCATGGTTGCCTGGTCCCACACGTCCCCGATAAAGTGGCACAGCGAAGGGCCATGGCTGCGTATTTTGGCCCCCTCCATGCCACCGTACCTTCGCTCAGTCAGGAAGCCAGGAGCCAGCAGGTGTGGGTTGAGGGTGAGGTTGAAGTGCAGATTGTGGCCATCGTGCTGCAACTGGTAGAACACCCGTGTAGGGTTTCCTGGTTCCCCCTGGGTTTCCCTCCGCTGTACCCGGCTGACGCGGTGGGACACAAAGTTGGACAGGAAGTGACCTTTGGCGTCCACTCGGTAGGGGTGAACGACCTCGTACTGCGGAAGCCCCTGTAGAAAGCTCTCTGGTTGGGAGAGAAAATAAAAACATGCTGTCTACTAATTGACTGTGAGGTTGTAAACAAACTTGGCAAGCTGTAAACAGTTCCATCTGCACAAGAAACACGTACACTATCCATCATTTAAACAGGGGTTGAATATGACTACAGTATGTCTGTCTTTTTTACTTGAGGATGAGCATGTGACCCAGTATCCACCAATGGCAGGCAATAGTCATGTGGAGTCGTGGATGAGGTCTCACAACGGGCGCTAACTAACTAGGGCTTCGGGTTACTATAGAAGCTGACTGGAGTGTCGATCAGTCTGCTGTACTCTCCTACACCCGGATCCTGGCAGGGGGGCATCATCACGGTGATCGGCGGCGTGCTGGCCCGCTGTGCCACATTCAATGAGCGAATGAGGCTTAAGGCCCTCACTTACACGCAGACAGAAACGTACGCGCGCACACAAGCACCGTTCAAAGAACGGTATGAATTTTAATAGCAGCATGCACCTCACAGCACTTTAATCATATGCTAGTGGTGCCCTAGTAGTATGCTAGATGTGCCCTAGTAGTATGCTAGATGTGCCCTAGTAGTATGCTAGATGTGCCCTAGTTGTATGCTTGATGTGCCCTAGTAGTATGCTAGATGTGCCCTAGCAGTATGCTAGATGTGCCCTAGTAGTATGCTAGATGTGCCCTAGTAGTATGCTAGATGTGCCCTAGTAGTATGCTAGTGGTGCCCTAGTAGTATGCTAGTGGTGCCCTAGTAGTATGCTAGATGTGCCCTAGTAGTATGCTAGATGTGCCCTAGTAGTATGCTAGTGGTGCCCTAGTAGTATGCTAGATGTGCAATAGCAGTATGCTAGATGTGCCCTAGTAGTATGCTAGATGTGCCCTAGTAGTATGCTAGATGTGCAATAGCAGTATGCTAGATGTGCAATAGCAGTATGCTAGCCCTAGTATGTGCATAGTAGTATGCTAGTGCCCAGTATGTAGTGCCCTAGTAGTATGCTAGAGTAGTAGTATAGATGTGCCCTAGTAGTATGCTAGATGTGCCCTAGTAGTATGCTAGATGTGCAATAGCAGTATGCTAGATGTGCAATAGCAGTATGCTTGATGTGCCCTAGTAGTATGCTAGTGGTGCCCTAGTAGTATGCTAGATGTGCCCTAGTAGTATGCTAGTGGTGCCCTAGTAGTATGCTAGATGTGCCATAGCAGTATGCTAGATGTGCCCTAGTAGTATGCTAGTGGTGCCCTAGTAGTATGCTAGATGTGCCATAGCAGTATGCTTGATGTGCAGTCACAGTGTATTCAGATGGTAGCAGTTACATAGGAGTCACAGTAGTATTCTAGATGTGTAGTAGTTGCTAGTGGTGCCCAGTAGTACAGTGGTAATCTCATGGTATGTAGTGGTGCTCTAGTAGTATGCAGTGGTGTATTCCAGTAGTATTACATGGGCAGTCACTAGTGTATTGCTACTGGTGCCCTAGCAGTCACATGGTAGTAGTTACATGTCACAGTGTGATAGTGTTACATAGCAGTCACAGTGTATGCATGGTAGTTACATAGGCAGTCACAGTGTATTCACATGGTAGTAGTTACATAGGCAGTCACAGTGTATTCACATGGTAGTAGTTACATAGGCAGTCACAGTGTAATCACATGGTAGTAGTTACATAGGCAGTCACAGTGTATTCACATGGTAGTAGTTACATAGGCAGTCACAGTGTAATCACATGGTAGTAGTTACATAGGCAGTCACAGTGTATTCACATGGTAGTAGTTACATAGGCAGTCACAGTGTATTCACATGGTAGTAGTTACATAGGCAGTCACAGTGTATTCACATGGTAGTAGTTACATAGGCAGTCACAGTGTATTCAGATGGTAGTAGTTACATAGGCAGTCACAGTGTATTCACATGGTAGTAGTTACATAGGCAGTCACAGTGTATTCACATGGTAGTAGTTACATAGGCAGTCACAGTGTAATCACATGGTAGTAGTTACATAGGCAGTCACAGTGTAATCACATGGTAGTAGTTACATAGGCAGTCACAGTGTAATCACATGGTAGTAGTTACATAGGCAGTCACAGTGTATTCACATGGTAGTAGTTACATCGGTAGTCACAGTGTAATCAGTGTAGGTACACGTTGTTACATAGGCAGTCACAGTGTATTCACATGGTAGTAGTTACATCGGTAGTCACAGTGTAATCAGTGTAGGTACACGTTGTTACATAGTACTTAGGCTAAACATTTGCTGCAAGCACATTTTCCAGGATTTCTGGAAAAACTCACAATTAACTATTACGCTAAATGAATAGTGAAAGTGGCTTCATCAAAGCACTGGTTTTCCATGTCTGAATCTCCATGGCAATATAACTGTATATCTCTATACTACTACCTTCAGGAATGTATACTGTTTATCATGACTTTCTCATCCCTTTACCTGAAAAGCTATGACAGTGACAAATGTATTCATCACAAAGGAGAGGAGAATAAAAGCAGCACTAATCCTTTCTATAAAACACAGACCTAACAGAAAGATCTGTCAGCCATCTCTATTTCTGCCTAAAATTCAAAGAGTAATTCAGAACAGGTTTCACTTCAAAAGTCAGACCAGTCTGTCTCACAGGAGTAAACAGGGAGCTGATTTGAATGGGTGAGATGCGGTGGAGGTATATAGGAGGTGAAGGGTAGTGATTGTTTTTTTTCTTTGATTTGGGGTGTTAATAAGAGTCGCTCTCACAGGGAATGTGTTATGCCAACCCTGAGACTGTTGAATCCTTTGATAGAGGACAGTGCCCACCAGTAGTGTCAAGTGCCATCCCAAATGCCACTGCTGCAGTACCAAGCTATCTCCCCTGTGTCAGTCCATCGCCTCGCAAACCCATTACACTTAGCCTTGGCTCCCCAGAGCACCCGCTAAGGTTGATTTGTATGGACGGTAGAGTGTCAAACAGCCCAAGGGTGTATCTAGACTGCTTATGGAAGGCCTTTCCCTTGTTCACTAAGGCTGATACAGAACACAGGGAGACCAAGGGGAAAGGGGTGAAGGAGAGAGAGAAGGGGTGAAGGAGAGAGAGAAGGGGTGAAGGAGAGAGAGAAGGGGTGAAGGAGAGAGAGAAGGGGTGAAGGAGAGAGAGAAGGGGTGAAGGAGAGAGAGAAGGGGTGAAGGAGAGAGAGGGGGAAGGAGAGAGAGAAGGGGTGAAGGAGAGAGAGAAGGGGTGAAGGAGAGAGAGAAGGGGTGAAGGAGAGAGAGAAGGGGTGAACGAGAGAGAGACGGGGTGAAGGAGAGAGAGAAGGGGTGAAGGAGAGAGAGAAGGGGTGAAGGAGAGAGAGAAGGGGTGAAGGAGAGAGAGAGAAGGGGTGAAGGAGAGAGAGAAGGGGTGAACGAGAGAGAGAAGGGGTGAACGAGAGAGAGACGGGGGAAGGAGAGAGAGAAGGGGTGAAGGAGAGAGAGAAGGGGTGAACGAGAGAGAGACGGGGGGAAGGAGAGAGAGAAGGGGTGAAGGAGAGAGAGAAAGGGGTGAACGAGAGAGAGAAGGGGTGAACGAGAGAGAGACGGGGGGAAGGAGAGAGAGAAGGGGTGAAGGAGAGAGAGAAGGGGTGAAGGAGAGAGAGAAGGGGTGAACGAGAGAGAGACGGGGGAAGGAGAGAGTGAAGGGGGGAGAGAAAGAGAGCGATGCGCAACTGGAATATTTGTTAAAAAGTAAGTGTAGTACTGGTATTCTTTTTTAAATCAACCCCCCTTTTTTCTCACACCAAGACACTTCAGCTCAGAGGCCAACTTTAGGTTAACTACTGTATCTAGTATCCTAAACACAGGAGGTTGATGGCACCTTAATAGGGGAGGACGGCTTGTGGTAATGACTGGAATGGATTAGGTGGAATGGTACGAAATACATCAAATACATGGTTTGATGCCATTCCATTCGCTCCGTCCCAGCCATTATTATGAGGCGTCCTCCCCTCAGCAGCCTCCACTGATCCTAACACAGCATGAGTTATTGGACTAACGGGAGCCAATACTTTAAAGAACTCAACACAATTCATCCTGATGCCATTCACTCATGTTGTTTGCAGGGCAGTTTAAATTGACTAGTGGAATGAATGTGACTATCACTGTGAGGTACAGACACAGTAGGTAAGCATGAGCGTGTTTATATGACATATTCAGGCATGACCCAAGTAAAGTGTAGGGTAGCAAACTACAGCTAGGCTACTAGAAGTTTAAGCATGGCCTGAAGCGTTAGAGGCGGCTCAATTATGCATCTCTCTGGTGGGGGGAAAAAACCCTGAAATACTGTAGCTGTTCTCATACAAGCTGGAAATAGGTATAGCCTGGGAACATCACGTCTGTTTTGAGTCATGTGCTCATGGGATTTCGGCACCTCATCCAATGCATAAAATGGGAAAACATAACCTTTAGAAGTGTCAATATTTCCCAAGTGAACTGCTTGCATAGATCAGTCACATCACTAGGCTGTTTGTGTATAAAGGCTGCGTAGATTAGTCACATCGCTAGGCTATGTTTGCATGAGTTGAGGCTGCGTAGATCAGTCACATCACTAGTCTGTGTGTGTAAAGGGTGCGTAGATTAGTCACATCGCTAGGCTGTGTGTGTGAGTTGAGGCTGTGGAGATCAGTCACATCGCTAGGCTGTGTGTGTGTGAGTTGAGGCTGCGGAGATCAGTCACATCGCTAGGCTATGTTTGCATGAGTTGAGGCTGCGTAGATCAGTCACATCGCTAGGCTATGTTTGCATGAGTTGAGGCTGCGGAGATCAGTCACATCACTAGTCTGTGCGGAGATCAGTCACAAGGCTGTGTGTGTGAGTTGAGGCTGTGGAGATCAGTCACATCGCTAGGCTGTGTGTGTGAGTTGAGGCTGCGGAGATCAGTCACATCGCTAGGCTATGTGTGTGTGAGTTGAGGCTGCGGAGATCAGTCACATCGCTAGGCTATGTGTGTGTGAGTTGAGGCTGCGGAGATCAGTCACATCGCTAGGCTGTGTGTGTGAGTTGAGGCTGCGGAGATCAGTCACATCGCTAGGCTGTGTGTGTGTGAGTTGAGGCTGCGGAGATCAGTCACATCGCTAGGCTGTGTGTGTGAGTTGAGGCTGCGGAGATCAGTCACATCGCTAGGCTATGTGTGTGTGAGTTGAGGCTGTGGAGATCAGTCACATCGCTAGGCTATGTGTGTGTGAGTTGAGTCTGTGGAGATCAGTCACATCGCTAGGCTGTGTGTGTGTGAGTTGAGGCTGTGGAGATCAGTCACATCGCTAGGCTGTGTGTGTGAGTTGAGTCTATGTGGAGCTGAGCAGTTGCCAATAGTCTGCAGAGGTCCCCTTGTTACTGACATTTTAAAATGCCAGCATAGCTGAACTATTGCATAAAACTATTTAAAATAAAAGTAACGTTATATGTCAGACGAATGATTCATTGATTTTAAGAGGCTGGCTTACCCGTCTCTTGTTCAAATCCAAATGTTTTACTGTTGTTAAACATCGCCAAGATCCCCGCTGCAACCAAAAAGTAAATTGGAGAGAAAGGTTGTGCAAGTCCGCAGTGTAAGTAAATCATCTTGTTGGAAGGTAAAGAAAGACAATATGTTATTATGCTTTATCCTCACTGTACCGACTGTCATTTCAAACACTTTCAATTTTGTAGTGAAACACTTATATCCCGCTAGAACCATGCACTTTAGACATAGAAAGCGTGACTCCGGCGATATAAACTTAATTAACTTCTGTACGACGTTGTATCCTTCCTCAGTGATTTTCACACGCGTCTTTTGCGTTCCAAGAATTGTAAACTGTAAGTGTTGTTTGCTGACAAGACGATGTCCTCCTTTCTTCCATCAAGGCCCCTTCGACAGCCCTGACAGTTAGGAACTTTCCCTAACAAGCCAAACTTCGCTGAAGAACCTCCCTCTCCGATACAGTTTAGTGGGTGGACTTGAGAGAATGCCTTTCAGTAGTAGCCCAGGGGATGGTAGGTGATTGGGAAACTATTACATTAAATTAGTTGGATTGCCTGTTAAAATAAAAATACGTATGGTGTGCAATTGTAAATAAAGTGGGATAGTTGAGGAAAATCGAATTGACACATTTAACCGGATGTCAAATAGGCTTCCCGACACGCAATAAAGGCTAATATTACGATTGTAACACCATATTAAATAATATTGCTTGTATATATTATGCCTACAGCGACACCTTAGCCTACTGTATAATCTCGTTCGCATGGTTACTGCGCAGAGCACCAATGTATAACGGGACCTGTGTGCATTATGCACTGTGAGGAGCCCCAAACTCCAAGGAAATCATAAACACGACTGATCAATTGCATTATGTTTCCTTTGAAAATTATATTTTCATCTTGGAGCTCACTACTGTGTGTCCCCCTATGGAAATGATGTGTCAAACTCATTCCACCTAGGGCCTATGCTGGGTTTTGGGTTTTCCTTTCAATTCAGACCTAGACAACCAGGTGAGGGGAGTTGCTTACTAATCAGTGACCTTAATCATTCGAGTACAAAGGAGGAGCAAAAACCCGCAGACACACCATCCTCCGTGGAACAAGATTGACACGTTCCCCATAGCGTCCTTCACTGATCTACTGCTGGTTGAGCCATCATGTTGCCCCCTCTAGCGGAAGAGGGCGGTCAGTTTGGCACAAAATGTCGAGTATAAATATGGAAATGTCACAGAATGAAGAAAGAAAAATACGCTAAAAAAAACACTTTTAAAATGTAATGTCTGCCATGTTAAAGCTCTGGTAAAATAAGGAAACCGATATGAGTAGGCTAGACTAGGGGGAGGTTTTGGTAAAATAAGGAAACCGATAGGAGTAGGCTGGACTAGGGGGAGGTTTTGGTAAAATAAGGAAACCGATATGAGTAGGCTGGACTAGGGGGAGGTTTTGGTAAAATAAGGAAACCGATATGAGTAGGCTGGACTAGGGGGAGGTTTTGGTAAAATAAGGAAACCGATATGAGTAGGCTGGACTAGGGGGAGGTTTTGGTAAAATAAGGAAAGCGATATGAGTAGGCTGGACTAGGGGGAGGTTTTGGTAAAATAAGGAAACCGATATGAGTAGGCTGGACTAGGGGGAGGTTTTGGTAAAATAAGGAAACCGATATGAGTAGGCTGGACTAGGGGGGAGGGTTTGGTAAAATAAGGAAACCGATATGAGTAGGCTGGACTAGGGGGAGGTTTTGGTAAAATAAGGAAACCGATATGAGTAGGCTGGACTAGGGGGAGGTTTTGGTATTCTTTCCTGCACAAGGGAGGAACAACTGGTTCATTGTTTTGCCACATTATTTTGGTCCTATTCAAACCATAAAGTATTGGCGAATGGTCAAGTAAATAATCTCCCATAATTCATTATATTTTGTTAAATGTAAGGGACCTTTTGTCCCCATATAAAAACAGCAGCCCGCCGCGACCGGGAGACCCCATGGACAAC
The DNA here is from genome assembly GCF_034236695.1 of Oncorhynchus nerka. Classification (NCBI taxonomy): domain Eukaryota; kingdom Metazoa; phylum Chordata; class Actinopteri; order Salmoniformes; family Salmonidae; genus Oncorhynchus; species Oncorhynchus nerka. The sequence continues at coordinate 92,920,815 of NC_088422.1, forward strand.
GCAGCCTGTCCCATCTTGACTCCTGTGGCGGGCCGGGGCGCAAGCACGCTGACACTGTCGCCAGGTGTACAGTGTTTCCTCCGATACATTGGTGCGGCTGGCTTCCGGGTCAAGCGGGCATGGTGTCAAGAAGCAGTGCGGCTTGGCTGGGTCGGGTTTCGGAGGACGCACAGCTCTCGACTTTCGCCTCTCCCAAGTCCTTACTGGAGTTGCAGCCATGGGACAAGACTGTAACTACCAAGTACTCTATGTGGACACCTGCCCATCAAACATCTCATTCCAAAATCATGGGCATTGATATGGAGTTGGTCCCCCTTTGCTTGTATAACAGCCTCCACTCTTCTGGGAAGGCTTTCCACTAGATTTTGGAACATCGCTGCAGGGACTTGCTTCCATTCAGCCACAAGAGCATAAGTGAGGTTGGGCACTGATGTTGGGCGATTAGAGATTCCTCATAGTCAGCGTTCCAATTCATCCCAAAGGTGTTCAATGTGGTTAAGGTCAGGGCTCTGTGCAGGCCAGTCAAGTTCTTCCACACCGATCAACAAACCATTTCTGTATGGACCTCGCTTTGTGCGTGGGGGAATTGTCATGCTGGAACAGGAAAGGGCCTTTCCCAAACTGTTGCCACAAAGTTGGAAGAACAGAATTGTCTAGAATGTCACTGTTTTCTGTAGCATTAAGTTTTCCCTTCACTGGAACTAAGAGGCCTAGTCTGAACCATGAAAAACAGCCCCAAACCATTATTCCTTTTCCACCAGACTTTACAGTTGGCACTATGTATTGGGACAGGTAGCATTCTCCTCGCATCCACCAAACCTAGATTAATCTGTCCGACTGCCAGATGTGAAGCATGATTCATCACTCCAGAGAACGTGTTTCCACTGCTCCAGAGTCCAATGGCGGCGAGCTTTATACCACTCCAGCTGACTCTTGGCATTGCGCATGGTGATTTTAGGCTTGTGTGTGGCTGCTCTGCCATGGACACCCATTTCATGAAGCTCCAGTTCTTGTGCTGATGTTGCTTCCAGAGGCAGTTTGGAACTCGGTATTGAGTGTTGCAACCAAGGCCAGACGATTTGTATGCGCTTCAGCATTCGGCGGTGCTGTTCTGTGAGCTTGTGTGGCCTACCACTTCCCAGCTGAGCCGTTAATGCTCCTAGACATTTCCAAATTTGACGACCTGACTTGTTGGAAAGATGGCATCCACATTGAAATTCACTGAGCTCTTCAGTAAGGCCATTCTACTGCCAATGTTTGTCTATGGAGATTGCATGGCTGTGTGCTCAGTTTTATACACCTGTCAGCAAAGGGTATGGCTGAAATAGCTGGATCCACTCATTTGAAGGGGTGTCCACATTCTTTTATACATATAGTGTAACTTATTTTATTTTGGTATCTGAAAATGCATATTTTTGTCGAGACCTATCAGCAGTTTATTCACAAAGGTCCATCACAGAAAGGTCCATCATGTCTCAATCGACCAATCCACACGATGCAGGGGCAGGCGCTGTGAACACGCACGACTACGCACCTGTATAAGACTCCAGTCAAGATGCAAGATGCAAAGTTTCACATTGATTGCGGCGTTATAAAGGACTGTAGACACGATAACTTTTATTATACAAGCTTCAATGACATAAAATGAACAGATAAAATAAGCACTCAGTTGTATGGAGCGCGAGGACTATTCTGTGATAGGCCATCGAGAAGCGACCTGATGCTAGTAGAAGCACCGGTGTTGCATTCTTATCTGTGAGGATGGGCGAGCTACTCAACCACAGCGGAATTTTGGCATTGAACAGGACTTTAATGGATGATGACAAATTCGGCAGTCTGGAGGATATTGACGTGACCGCGGACGGCACTCCGATTCTAAGGATAATCATCTCCGTTGTTTACTCCATTGTGTGCGCGGTAGGGTTAATTGGGAACTTGTTAGTCTTTTTCCTAATGAGGTTAAAACAGGGGCGGAAGAAATCGAGTATTAACTTTTTCATCATCAACTTGGCAGTGACGGACTTCCAGTTTGTGTTGACTCTGCCGTTCTGGGCAGTGGACACCGCACTGGACTTCAGCTGGCCGTTTGGAGACGCCATGTGTAAAATCATCCTTTCCGTAACAGTTATGAACATGTACGCTAGCGTGTTCTTTCTGACTGCTATGAGTGTGACCAGATACTGGTCTGTCGCCTCGGCTCTGAAGAACCGGTCGAGACAGAGGTCGTGTTCGGTGAAATTGGTGTGCGCGGTGCTGTGGGTCTCCGCAACCCTTGCCACAGCACCCACTACCATTTTCTCCTCAGTGACCGTAGTGGCCGGGGAGAAGCTCTGCCTCATCAGGTTCCCTGAGGGACATGACTGGCTCGCGCTCTATCATCTCCAAAAAATCATCATAGCGTTCGTCATACCCATGCTGATAGTGTCCGTCTGCTATCTGATGCTCTTACGGTTTATCCGTCTGAGGAGCATGAACAACAACCACCCCAAAAGGAGGTCGAGGGTGACCAAATCTGTCACCATCGTCGTCCTCTCCTTCTTTCTTTGCTGGATGCCAAATCACGCCATCACATTCTGGGGTGTATTGGTGAAATTTAACGCTGTCAATTGGGATAAATCCTACTATTTGGTCCACACCTATGTATTCCCGGTGACTGTGTGCCTCGCGCATGCCAATAGCTGCTTGAACCCAGTTCTGTATTGTCTCATGCGACGAGAATTCAGAAAGATGCTGAAGGATTTGTTTTGGAGAATTTCCTCACCAGCCATCTCCAAAGCCTGTACAATACGTACGTTTACGGGGACGTGCAACACACGTGTAACACACGACGACAACCAAGGGGTTATTCCCTTGAATGTTCTAGACACCACACAATGTCGACTATCCTTTATTGACAGACCGGATCTTCCCGTAATACCGGGTCTACCCGGAATGGCACCTGAAGATTCACAGTGCATCCACCAGACATAATTCACTTACTCTGTGAAACGACTTGCTGTAATTACGCATGCATTTTGGAACTATAAATGACAGACTTCTTGAGTTCCCAATGTTGTCATTACCCACGGGGCACCAATTGCGCAGAGTAGGCCAACGGAGTGAAAAGCAGTATTTACAGAAATTTGTTGCGTCCCTGGCACGCACTGGAATGGGTAGGACATGTACTTGGGAAACTTTACGCGCAATGATTACATGTTGATTTTAAGAAAAGAGAGTCACAAATTTAGAGTACACCGAAGTCCATATTCCCTGTGGATGTTATGCCCCGTGTTGGAATGTTGAGATGTTTCTTCTGTCTTCCATTCAAGCTCACACATTGCCATTCAGAGCCAATGCACACATTTTTGGTACATGACAATGGAAATAAATGTGATCTTATTAACATGTTATCAGTGCTTCTGTTGTGGTATCTGGATATATGGCTGAATGTAAAAGGGTCATTGCAATGTATGTGAAATAAAGAGAATATCAATTAAGCATCTTGGTCGATTGATATATTCAGACAATATGTTGTGTGGGTCAATTTGCTAGATATCAATTACTAAAACTCATTAGATGTCGAGAAATGGTCGATTGAAGATATTCAATGCGTTATTGGAGATTACTTAATGCGTAAACCCGCACAGGCTGTGCTGTAACTGCGACGATATAATGGATTGCAAGTAGACAGAACTTTATAAATAAAGATAAGCATATTTGCATGTGTATCTTCGTTCATATAGAGAGTTTGAGAAGGTTGCCAACTCCGGAAGCCGGCCTAAGGTTATCTACTTCATTTTTACCGAGATTACACTTTCAGAAATCGTAATGACACTCAAATCTATTAATATTAAGAAATCGACCGGCCCGGACCAATGTAACATTTATTATTTCCCCCAAATTGGTGCAGAGATCTTTGCTGTCCTTCTCACGCATATATTCAATCTTTCATTGGCGAGTGATACGATTCCAAAAGTCTGGAAAGCAGCTTACGTCACCCTTATACATCTTGGTCGATTGATATATTCAGGCAATGTGTTGTGCGGGTCAGTTGGATAACGTTGGATAACTATAGTCCCGTTTGTAAACTGTCTGCACTGGAAACATCTTTGGAAAAGCTGGTTGAACTCACAATTGAAAGACTTTCTGTATATTATCTAATTTGATCTAAATTCCAGTCGGGTTTTAGAGCCAAGTACAATTACTGCAGTAACTAAGGTTGTAGGTGATATCCTAGATGCTCAGGACAAGAAACATCACTGTGTTTCATTTTTTATTGACTTATCAAAGGCCTTTGTTGACCAATCCCTGCCAATAAAATGTTGGTTTAAGGGTTGAAGCATTGGATTGGTTCCAAAACGACCTTTCTGACAGCATACAGTGTGTAGCACACAGAGGGTGATACATCTGAGCTTCAAAGGCTCATTTCCCCAGGGTTCAATTTTAGGTCTGATCCTTTTTTACAATGCATATACATGATACAGCGAAGACTGTATGCTGATGACAGAATGATTTATTCTAGTACATCTTGAAGGCTTTTCAGGATTTACAGTTGGCTTTTGATGCTGTTTGAATTTAAACTTGTGCTTAATGCAAGGAAAGGGTTTTATCTTTGAAAGTAGACACATGGAGTCTTGCACATTTCAACTCTAAAAAGTCAGGAAACTGATAAGGGCACCTATAAGTATCTTGGGAATTGGTTAGAAGAAAAGCTGAATTTTAAACAGCACATTGATAACTTCACCAGAGAACTGAAGTTGAAATTGGGTTTTTCTTTTAGGAACAAAACTTGTTTTTCAATGTTAGTCAGAAAGGATCTTGTTCAAAGCACTTTGTTATCGGTGCTGGATTATAGTGCCTATATGCAGGCCTTAGCAAGTACCTGAACTCTGGACACAGTGTATCATGGTGCTTTTAAGATGTATCACCAATGCCAGATTCTTCTCTCACCCATCACTGTGATTTGTATGGCCTGGTGCAATCGACCTCTCTCTCCATGGTGCAAACACACTGGTGCACTTTTGTGTAAATAGAAAGCATTGATAAGGCAGCCCCTTTTGTGTCTCTGTTCCTTCCTGACCAGGTCAGTCACTCAATAAAGTCTTCGTTCAGTCGCTGCCGTCCTTGTCTGTTCCTAAGTCTAGAACTGATATGGGGAAACAAGATTTTTCCCCCCAGAATTCCCCTTCATTCTGGAACATGCTTCAAAAGATTTTCAAGTTTGGGGAGTTAAGTGTCCTTGCCTGTTTTTAAGACAATGGTTTTGATAGGTACAGTTTAATATTGTTTATGTATTTGTCTTTTTTGAAACATGTTATGTACACGCTGCTATTTCCCTGTTTTGCCGTCTTGCCAGGTCACCCTGGTCACCCAGGTCACCCTGGCAAGAGGTTTCTAACCTCAATGAGTCTTACTTGGTTAAATCAAAATAAAACTATTATGTTTGGTAGAGGTGTGGTGAACCGTTTCCTTAACTCGGTCCTCGGGACAACATTTAGTTTTTCCCCTAGCACAACAGATTCTAATAATCACCTCATCATCAAGTTAGGGTTTCCCCCCCCCCTAGCACAACAGATTCTAATAATCACCTCATCATCAAGTTAGGGTTTTCCCCCCCTAGCACAACAGATTCTAATAATCACCTCATCATCAAGTTAGGGTTTCCCCCTAGCACAACAGATTCTAATAATCACCTCATCATCAAGTTAGGGTTTTTCCCCCCTAGCACAACAGATTCTAATAATCACCTCATCATCAAGTTAGGGTTTTTCCCCCCTAGCACAACAGATTCTAATAATCACCTCATCATCAAGTTAGGGTTTTCCCCCTAATAATCACAACAGGTTTTCCCCCTAATAATCTAATAATCCTCATCATCAAGTTAGGGTTTTCCCCCTAGCACAACAGATTCTAATAATCACCTCATCATCAAGTTAGGGTTTTTCCCCCCTAGCACAACAGATTCTAATAATCACCTCATCATCAAGTTAGGGTTTTTCCCCCTAGCACAACAGATTCTAATAATCACCTCATCATCAAGTTAGGGTTTTTCCCCCTAGCACAACAGATTCTAATAATCACCTCATCATCAAGTTAGGGTTTTCCCCCCCTAGCACAACAGATTCTAATAATCACCTCATCATCAAGTTAGGGTTTTCCCCCCTAGCACAACAGATTCTAATAATCACCTCATCATCAAGTTAGGGTTTTCCCCCCTAGCACAACAGATTCTAATAATCACCTCATCATCAAGTTAGGGTTTTCCCCCCCTAGCACAACAGATTCTAATAATCAACTCATCATCAAGCTATGGTTGTTTGAATCAGCTGTGTAGTGCTAGGACACAAATCACCTGCATCCTTAGAGTCCCCCAGGACAACAGATTCTAATAATGCTGGGTCATGATGAAATGAAGATGTACAGGCAACTGCCAAAATAAAGGAAACACACCAACAAGTGTTTTAATAGGGCGTTGGGCCACCACGTGCACCAATGTTTTTCTAAACATGCTGTGTTCCTTTGAGACCCCTCTTTCAAAGTCACAGAGATGTTTCTCACAACAGATTCTAATAATCAGCTCAAAATAACACACAACTGGGCAATTTAATAATGACCTAAGCATGATGGGATGTTTTAATTGCTCAGGAACCACCCCTGGAAGCACAACACTTTCAATCCCTCATTTTCAAGTGTAATTCCTTCATTTGGTCCAGTTTCAATGGTTTGTCTTTCCCTATTTTCACAACAGATTCTTAATCACCTCATCATTATTAATGGATTAGCAATATTGGATGACTAAATTAAATGGCATTGCATTCTTGGAAAAATAATATATGCTTAATAACAATACATTATCAGAGAATTCCTTTGACATGTAATTTACGCCCAAAATGCAGTTGTGTGCACAAATAATCACCCATCGAATTGCAGGCTGCAGTTGCACACTTGACAAAATGCCCAGTATGTGTGCAAAGAATTCAAATCCTTCCTACATATCTAGTATTTAAAAATATATATATTCCTACTAATGATGTTGAATAATTAGGTTATTATGACATGTAAATATTGACTTAAATTGTTATTGTAAAGAATATTGTGGGAGGAACAAACAACATGCACAACGTTTTAGTTCAATGGTTTGCACAACAGCTTCTAATAATGCACCATGTAAACTACATTTTACAATCCTACACCTAGAAATCAACACACAGTTTCAATGGTTTGGCTGAGGCTTTGACTGCACCATGCAAACTACATTTATACAATCCTCATCTAGAACATCAACAAACAGATTCTAATAATCACCTCATCATCAAGTTAGGGATGACTGCACCATGTATTCTACATTAATCAATCCTACACCTAGAACATCAACAAACAGTTTCAATGGTTTGTCTGAGAGCTTGGATGACTGCACCATGTAAACTACATTTAATAATCACCTCATCATCAACACACAGTTTCAATGGTTTGTCTGAGAGCTTGGATGACTGCACATGTAAACTACATTTAATAATCACCTCATCATCACAGTTTCAATGGTTTGTCTGAGAGCTTGGATGACTGCACCATGTAAACTACATTTATACAATCACCTAGAACATCATCACAGTTTCAATGGTTTGTCTGAGAGCTTGGATGACTGCACCATGTAAACTACATTTATACAATCCTCACCTAGAACATCATCACAGTTTCAATGGTTTGTCTGAGAGCTTGGATGACTGCACCATGTAAACTACATTTAATAATCACCTAGAACATCACACACAGTTTCAATGGTTTGTCTGAGAGCTTGGATGACTGCACAACTAGATTTAATAATCACCTAGAACATCACACACAGTTTCAATGGTTTGTCTGAGAGCTTGGATGACTGCACCATGTAAACTACATTTAATAATCACCTCATCATCACAGTTTCAATGGTTTTCTGAGAGCTTGGATGACTGCACCATGTAAACACATTCTAATAATCCTCACCTAGAACATCAATCATCAACTTTCAATGGTTTGGCTGAGAGCTTTGACTGCACCATGTAAACTACATTTAATAATCACCTAGAACATCAACAAACAGTTTCAATGGTTTGTCTGAGAGCTTGATGACTGCACCATGCACAACAGATTTATACAATAATCACCTAGAACATCACACACAGTTCAATGGTTTTCCCCCTAGCACAACAGATTCTAATAATCACCTCACAGTTTCAATCATCATCAACACACAGTTTCAATGGTTTGTCTGAGCACAACAGCTTCTAATGACTGCACCATGTAAACTACAGTTTTTACAATCCTACACCTAGAACACAACAGATTCTAATGGTTCATCATCAAGCTTGGTTTGCCCCTAAACTACAACAGATTCTAATAAGAACCTCATCATCAGTTTCAATGGTTTGTCTGAGAGCTTAATGACTGCACCATGTAAACAGATTTAATAATCACCTAGAACATCATCAGTTTCAAGTTAGGTTTTCCCCCTGAGCACAACAGATTAAACTAATAATCACCTAGAACATCACACAGTTTCAATGGTTTGTCTGAGAGCTTGGATGACTGCACCATGTAAACTACATTTATACAATCCTACACCTAGAACATCAACAGATTCTAATTTCAATGGTTTGTCTGAGAGCTTTGACTGCACCATGTAAACACATTTAATAATCACCTCATCATCAAGTTTCAATGGTTTTCTGAGAGCTTGGATGACTGCACCATGTAAACTACATTTATACCCTAGCACAACAGATTCTAATAATCACACTCATCATCAAGTTGGTTTGTCTGAGAGCTTGGATGACTGCACCATGTAAACTACATTTATTTTCCCCCTAGCACAACAGATTCTAATAATCACCTCATCATCAAGTTTAATGGTTTCCCCCTAGCAGCTTGGATGACTGCATCACAGATTCTAATAATGACTGCACCATGTAAACACATTTATAATAATCCTACACCTAGAACATCATCACAGTTTCAATGGTTTTCTGAGAGCTTGGATGACTGCACCATGTAAACTACATTTAACAATCCTACACCTAGAACATCATCACACAGTTTCAATGGTTTTCTGAGAGCTTGGATGACTGCACATGTAAACAGATTCTAATAATCACCTAGAACATCACACACAGTTTCAATGGTTTTCCTTGGATGACTGCACCATGTAAACTAGATTCTAATAATCACCTCACCTAGGGAACATCAACAAACAGTTTCAATGGTTTGTCTGAGAGGGCTTGGATGAGCACAACAGATTCTAATAATCACCTCATCATCAAGTTTCAATGGTTTTCTGAGAGCCCCTAGCACAACAGATTTAATAATCACCTCATCATCAAGTTTCAATGGTTTGTCCTTGGATGAGCACAACAGATTTAATAATCAACTCATCATCAAGCTATGGTTGTTTGAATCAGCTGTGTAGTGCTAGGACACAAATCAAAACGTGCATCCCTTGGAGTCCCCCAGGACCGAGTTTGGGAAACGCTGGGTGCTGGGTCATGATGAAATGAAGATGTACAGGCAACTGCCAAAATAAAGGAAAACACACCACACGTGCCCCCAGAACAGCTTCAATGTCTTGGCAGATTCTACCCTAGAACAGGGATGCAGTTTCAATGTTTTTGAGAGAACTCTAATCCACCAGAACATCAACACACAGTTTCAATGGTTTGTCTGATGGCTTGGATGACTGCACCACCACTGGCATCCTACACCAGAACCATTAGTGTTCAATGGTTTCTGTCTGAACATTCTCTGTTTTTCTAAACATGCTGCACCATTCCTTTATACAATCCTCTTTCAAAGTCACAGAGATGTCTTCTAGCTTGGTAGCCAAAATAACACACAACTGGGCAATTTTATACATGACCCTAAGCATGATGGGATGTTTTAATTGCTCAGGAACCACACCTGTGTGGAAGCACCCACTTTCAATATACTTTGTATCCCTCATTTACTCAAGTGTTTCCTTCATTTGGTCAGTTCCATGTATATTCTCCACATATTCTTCCTGCCCTCCTGCACTCATTATTAATGGATTAGCAATATTGGATGACTAAATTAAATGGCATTGCATTCTTGGAAAAATAATATATGCTTACTGACAATACATTAGGCAGAGAATTCCTTTGACATGTAATTTACGCCCAAAATGCATGTTGTGTGCACAAATAATGCCCCTCGAATTGCAGGCTGCAGTTGCACACTTGACAAAATGCCCAGTATGTGTGCAAAGAATTCAAATCCTTCCTACATATCTAGTATTTAAAAATATATATATTCCTACTAATGATGTTGAATAATTAGGTTATTATGACATGTAAATATTGACTTAAATTGTTATTGTAAAGAATATTGTGGGAGGAACAAACAACATGCACAACGTTTTAGTTCAATGGTTTGTCTGAGAGCTTGGATGACTGCACCATGTAAACTACATTTATACAATCCTACACCTAGAACATCAACACACAGTTTCAATGGTTTGTCTGAGAGCTTGGATGACTGCACCATGTAAACTACATTTATACAATCCTACACCTAGAACATCAACACACAGTTTCAATGGTTTGTCTGAGAGCTTGGATGACTGCACCATGTAAACTACATTTATACAATCCTACACCTAGAACATCAACACACAGTTTCAATGGTTTGTCTGAGAGCTTGGATGACTGCACCATGTAAACTACATTTATACAATCCTACACCTAGAACATCAACACACAGTTTCAAACTCAATGGAAAGGGATATTTTAGTTGATTGTGTTTATTTTAATGTCCATTACATATTGCACATTCAGCAGATACTCTTCCTACAGCAAGTCAAATAAAACCCCCCAATTAAACATTTTAAAAAAGACATTGATTTAATTCATCAAATGCACTTGTATAAATGATTAGAAAGTAGCGTACAATAGACACAAACCTAGATGATCAATAAATGAAGTGCATGCAGGTGGTTGGGTAATGCTCAGTGCATGCAGGTGGTTGGGTAATGCTCAGTGCATGCATAACCAGGTCCCTTCCATGACCATGCTTCCCTGTCATAAAGGAGGTCATCTCCTCCTGTCCCTCAGTAATCCACTGGCGGTAGTGTCACCATCCTGGTGAACTCCTCGTAGTGCACGTTGCCATTAGACTTCACGTTGGCTTCTCTGAACAGCTCGTCCACTGCAAAGGTTACAGGGAAACAACTTCATGTTCATTCGCCGATCTGGGACCAACAACAAGTATGTCAGCAGGTAGAAACTTTAAAAAATTAACTCCATTTAAATTATGTGTTTTATCATTTGCAAATTTACACAAGAATCAGTTAATGTATGTGTTGACACATTTGGTGTTTGGTATTTTATTAGGATCCCCATTAGATGTTGCAAAAGCAGCAGCTACTCTACTCTCTACAGAATGACATAATACAGAACATCATTAGACATCATTAGACAAGAACAGCTCAAGGACAGAACTACATACATTTTAAACAGGCACCACGTAGCCTCCATGTCAATACACACAAACTATCTAGGTCAAATAGGGGAGAGGCGTTGTGCCGCGAAGTGTTGCTTTATCTGATTTTTGAAACCAGGTTTGCTTTTTATTTGAGCAATATGAGATGGAAGTTCCATGCAATAAGGGCTCTATATAAAACTGTACATTTTCTTGAATGTGTTCTGGATTTGGGGACTGTGAAAAGACCCCTGGTGGCATGTCTGGTGGGATAAGTGCGTGCATCAGAGCTGTGTGTAAGTTGACTATGAAAAGACCCCTGGTGGCATGTCTGGTGGGATAAGTGCGTGCATCAGAGCTGTGTGTAAGTTGACTGTGCAAAGACCCCTGGTGGCATGTCTGGTGGGATAAGTGCGTGCATCAGAGCTGTGTGTAAGTTGACTATGCAAACAATTAGGGATTTCCAACACATGAATGTTTCTTATAAAAAGAAGTGATGCAGTCAGTCTCTCCTCAACTCTTAGCCAAGAGAGACTGGCATAGTATTTATATCAGCCCTTTGATTACAATTAAGATCAAAACGTGCCGCTCTGTACTGGGCCAGCTGCAGCTGAACTAGGTATTTCCTTGCAGCACTGGATCACACATCTGGACAATAATCAAGATTAGACAAAACTAGAGCCTGCAGAATGAGGATGACTTGACCCACTGGGACAGATAGCAATTAAATTTCTCTTGGAGTCACTTGGGGCATCACAACAGTCTAAAGTGGCCTTGTTTCTGCACTCATTTAACCCTTTACACTCCTGTGAATTGGCCTATGGATAGGGCCACATAATAAAAAAATGTACCCCCTTTTTCGTTATATCCAGTTGGTAGTTACGATCTTGTCTCATCGCTGCAAATCCCCAACGGACTCGGGAGGGGCGAAGGTCGGGAGCCACGCGTCCTCCGTAACATGACCTGCCAAGCCGCCACTGCTTCTTGACACACTGCTTGCTTAACCCGGAAGCCAGCCGCACCAATGTGTCAGAGCCCGGCCCGCCACAAGGAGTCGCTAGAGCACAATGAGAAATCCCCCTCTAGCTAAACCCTCCCCTAACCCGGACGATGCTGGGCCAATTGTGCTCCGCAACATGGGGTTCCCGGTCACATCCGCCTGTGACACAGCCTGGGATGGAACTGGTTAGGGCGACCTTGACATGTTTCTTACAGAAGAAATATGAAAAGAATATGCATTTGCATGGTACAAATTGAAAGGGAACAGTTTAAAGATTATTAGACCAACAGGTGAGGACAACAGTTTACCTGACAAGACTGAATCCAAGCACTTGATTTTATGTGCATTTTACATGATGTACTTTTTTGCCACATTTGTTCATAACAAAATGTGAAATACTCTGGATACATTCAGTAACATGATAATATTCCTGTAAAATGTGTTGCAACACAAGACAGAACAATAAGAGGTTTGAGAGAGAGGTGTAACTGCTCTCCAAAGTGTGCACATTTCCTAAGAAATGTCAATGCACTTTTATGACTCAAAGAAAAGGCTTCAACTGTAAGATGCCTTTTTGAGCTCCTAGCTGTGCCGTTGAGGAATTAGAGCGAGGACACGTGTAGTTATTTTGTTTGGAACACAACCCTGCATCCCTGCAATCACACAATTACGGTTGTTGTTTAAGCAATCCAAGAACGGTCCTTTATGAAAATCGCGATCTGGGTCAGATGGGAATCATTTGAAAGCTTGTTCTGTTGCCAACATGACAAGCTAAGTAATAAAATATGACATGAAAGTGTTAGGATTTCACAATGCAATTTAGGGAAACGTATCGTACATTTGGCGCGCATAGACTGGCTAGCTGACAACGTCACGAAAATGATGCACGTGATTCAATGGGGTAGAAGTCGTGTTGTGATTCTGGATGGCCAGATAGCTACCTACAATGAAAAAAACCTGGCATGAGGGGAATTGTAGTTGGCTAATTTCAGATAGTTTTATTTTGTTCTTGATAACATGTCTTGTTTTGAGGTGTTTGGACAGATGTCATATCTCTGCTAATATGGCAAACATATGCTAGATTGTTAAACAACAACTGTAACAATGTATTTGAGAGACAAGTGCTCATTGTGCAAATTGATTTGTGTTTTCAATAAATCAAATTTCAACAATCTAAGCCAACCCCATGGTTGCGCGGTTGTTGCTAAACAACCAAACCAGTCTATATAAAGGCATCATGAGTGCATTCAGGTGCATGTGCCAAGGCAAATGTTCTTCACTGTAGACAGACAGGCTCATTCTGTTAAAAATAAACCAGGGTATGACGCCATGTCTTCTTGTAACTATACAACAAACATGGTGATCATAAACGCTGTATATGAAATTAGATTTACGACATGAAAATGTGAAGTGCACATTTGGACTCAAGGGTGTTAGGCTTGCTTGTATGACATCAAAGCAGTATTTATTATAATCCTCAACGTTTTATCTTTCAAAATACATAGAGTCCTCTTAATTTACAACATTTCCCTCACGCAGACAAAACATATTTAAAAAGTTGCCCAATTAGCTGGAGGGATGGGGGCAACTTCTTGTCTCTGCAGTGCTCAAGTTCAGATCGGCTTTCAGTCAAAACCCAGACAAAGCTGTGAAGCACAGAGCCTGAGCTCTGATGTCATGTATAGCACGTTACTGTACAGACACTGAGTTCCAATTTAGGTGTTTATCAGTGTACAAATCTGCCATTTTCAACCCAAGCGTAAAGGGTTAAAAGAGCTGAACTGATAAACTAATACCAGGTAAAGTTATACCAGTTATATTTGACTTTTTTGTTTTTGTTTACCTCTACCATCTGTTCAGATCAGTGCAGATGATGTATAAGAGATTGTAAGAAGGAGCCAATTCAGACTGTTGAGCTGCACTTTCAGGGCCAGTTTCCCAGACCCAGATTAAGCCTACCTACTGCTCCTGCATTAAACGGCATTTTCAATAGAGGCTCCATTAGGCATTATATCTAGTCCTGTCTTAATCCACGACAGCTAAAACCCCTAGTGATAGAAACACATTGTAGGCTACCTTCTTTAGCAGTCAGCTTCTCTCCTAGCTTGGTGAGCTTGGCCCGGAGCTCCGAGGCCAGGATGTAGCCCTTCTTCTGCTTGTCCGTCATCCTCATGGCCTCCAGGATCTCCGCCTTGGGGTCCTCCTGCTGGATCTGCCGGTGCATCATGGTCAGGAAGTTGGAGAAGTCTAGCTCGCCCTTCTTTTCTGGAGAAGGACGGATATTAGTAGAACTAATCACCTGCAAAGGGCACCATTGATCCAAAATAGGCCTAAATGCTGCTGTTAAAGTGACTGGTTATCTGCTACATGGCCGACTTGTATATTTCCATACAACTGTACTGAGCATGGTTGGTTATTCCTTACTTCAATAAAATAACTTGTTAGGGTAGTGGAGTGTGTCAATATGGCTGCATTTACACAGACAGCCCAATTCTGATATTTTTCCCACTAATGGATCTTTTGACCAATCACATCAGATCTTTTCACATCTTTTTCAGCGCTGATCTGATTGGTAAAAAAAAAAGTGAAAGAAATATCAGAATTGGGCTGTCTGTTTAATGTGTAAAATAATGAACTGCAAATGGGCATGAAGTTCAGAGTAACAGAGTAGGCAAACTTTTTGACTCTCAGAAAAACATTCTGTTCAATATTGTAAATCGGGAAGTTGGGGATGGATGGGGAAAAAACCCTGTTGAGTCAAACGTGTTCTAACCAAAGCCTTTTTCACATTACCAAATCAGTTAATTGGTTTTCTCAGTACTTCCCCCAGGTTAAAAAGTTCAGTGCAGCAATTATGAAGAGCTGAGAGAAGATACATCTTTTTTTAATGTAATAAATGTAATTGGAACAAGCTTGGGACAGATTTCAGCTAACGTGTAGGTTACACTCAATGTGACAACTTCTCCCTCTACCCATCCCCCAAGTAGCAGCTTGCCTGCCTACTAAATAATTTACAGCCAAAACCTCACTACGATTCATAAACAGTACGGCTAGATCAACAGGTGTCTAGAGCCGCCTCAATATTCTAATGTCTTCCGCTTCCCTACTTGTTCCCTTCATCTGCCCTGACCTTTAAACAGGTCGTGGTGAAGGAGAGGAAGTCCCTTTAGAACCCTCAAACTCAACCAGTTCCACTGTGGTTTTTAAAATCATTCCCATTTAATCAGGGACTGATTTAGACCTGGAACACCAGGTGGGCGCAATTAATTATCAGGTAGATCAGGAAACCCATCATGCTCCGGACCTCGTAGGGTAAGAGTTGAATACCCCTGCTATAGACTACTGAGATGCCCCCAGGGTAAGTCACTCTAGACCAGGGCTCTCCCAACCTTGTTCCTGGAGAGCTACTCTTCACTCCAACCCCAGTTGTAACTAACCTGATTCAGCTTATTAACTAGCTACTTATTAGAAGCAGGTGCGCTAGATTAGGTTTGGTGTGAAAACTTACAGGACCGTAGCTCTCCAGGTACAGGGTTGGAGAGACTTGCTGTAGACTATCGACATTCCCCCCAGGGTAGGTCACTCTCGACCAGGGTTACTCAACTCTTACCCTACCAAGTCCGGAGCCTGCTGGTTTTCTACTTTACCTGATCATGAATTGCATACACCTGCTGTCCCAGGTCTAATTCAGTCCCTGATTAGAGGGGAACAATGAAAAAATGCAGTGGAGCAGGCTTTGAGGTCCAGAGTTGAGTTTGAGGGCTATAGACCAGTGGTTCCTAAACTTGTTATAGTCCTGTACCCCTTCAAACATTCAACATCCAGCTGCGTACCCCCTCTAGTACCAGGGTCAGTGCATTCTCAAATGTTGTATGTTGCCATCATTGTAAGCCTGCCACACACACACTATAAGATACATGTATTAAACCTCAGAATGGGTGAGTTGTCACAACCCGGTTAATGCGAAGTGACAAAGAGCTCTTATAGAACCAGGGCACATATAATAATAAATCATTTTGCTCTTTATTTAACCATCTTACATAAAACCTTATTGGTTCATCGAAAATTGTGAATTACTCACAACAGGTTAATGAGAAGGGTGTGCTTGAAAGGATGCACCTAACTCTGCAATGTTGGGTTGTATTAGAGAGTCCCTATAATCCTAGATTCAGATGATTAAAACGAGAAAAAACATCACCCAGATAGGCCAGCCGTGTGAGAAACTCATGCAAGCGGTCAGACAAGGGAATAAACTTTAATCTCATCTCTCAATTTTAAAAAACGTGTCAATACTTTGCCCCTTGATAACCAGCGCACTTCTGTATGTTGTAAAAGCGTTACATGGTCGCTGCCCATATCATTGCATAGTGCAGAAAATACACGAGAGTTCAAGGGCCCTTGATTTAACAAAGTTAACCATTTTCACTGTAGTGTCCAAAAAGTATTTCAAGCTGTCAGGCATTCCCTTGGCAGCAAGAGCCTCTCGGTGGATGCTGCAGTGTACTCCTACTTACACGCGCGTTACCACTCCACTATGTCTCCCTGTCAGTACAGATATCAACACATCTTGACCACCAAAGTACATTTTATGTCACAAGGCTGTCCAATACTTAAAAAACATCCTCTCCTGTTATCCTGGTTTCCAGTGGTTTGCAGAAGAAGATGTCTTCCTTAATTGACCCCCCATAAACATAACGGACATATGCCAGGCCCGCCACTGGCTTGTATGTGAAGCAGTAATTGTTTCAAAACATCTCCTGCCATGTCACTGATGCATCGTGAAACGGTGTTGTTTGATGAAGACATTGTCTGTATAGTTTTTTGGGCCTATTGTCCCAGCCATATCCGCGGCAGAAGGAAGAATTAAGTCCTCCACAATAGTATGGGGCTTGCCTGTCCAAGCCACTCGGTAGCTCACCATATAAGACACTTCTAGCTCCTTCTTATTAATGGTATCTGTTGCTTTTATACATGTCTTACTAATTGAAAGTCCTCTTAATTCTTGCTCAAAACTCCTGTTGCTTATTTCAATTGGCATGTTTTGTTTCTGAATGTCTGCGCAAGTGTGAAGTTTTCATCGAGTTGTGAGATAGTACTTTTGCACGTATAACACACTGTGACTGAGGAAAGGCACTACTCCCAATATAAGTGAACCCCAAATCAATGTAGTTCTCATCATATTTGCGCCTCTTCGATGGTCCAACGTCCCTGTCTGTTGTTCGGTGCTTTCCCGGCTAAGGGGGTAGTAGCTCTTCGGCTGCATCAGATTTACAATTGTCAGTGTTCATGCTAGCTGGTCTAACAACAAATGTAGAATTACTGATGCTAGCATTGGATGTGCTCGTGGAAGCAGAACAACTTGTGTCGTCGACAGGTGCAGGTGTAGTACTGCTGGTAGTAGCAGTACAACCAGTAGAGCTGGTATGTGTCTATGGACGCAGGCCGTACTTTCTTTTGTCCATTAATCAATTTTCGAGCAAACAGAATGAGCAGCAGCTACATATGGACCGTTAGTGGAATTCCTGCAAGAGAGTAATGGTTAATGTGTTTGGATGTTAATTATTTGACAAGGCTACCTCTCCCAAATGTATAGCCCCGTTGGGAAATCTAAATGGACGGTTTGAAAATGTGCTAATTAATTTTTATGTGAATCATATTTTTATTTGGCGTACCCTTGACGTCATTGCACGTACCCCTGGGGGGTTTGAAAATACCTGCTCTAGACTACTGAGATGTCCCCAGGGTAAGTCACTCTACACTACTGAGATGTCCCCAGGGTCAGTCACTCTACACTACTGAGATGTCCCCAGGGTCAGTCACTCTACACTACTGAGATGTCCCCAGGGTCAGTCACTCTACACTACTGAGATGTCCCCAGGGTCAGTCACTCTACACTACTGAGATGTCCCCAGGGTCAGTCACTCTACACTACTGAGATGTCCCCAGGGTCAGTCACTCTACACTACTGAGATGTCCCCAGGGTCAGTCACTCTACACTACTGAGATGTCCCCAGGGTCAGTCACTCTACACTACTGAGATGTCCCCAGGGTCAGTCACTCTACACTACTGAGATGTCCCCAGGGTCAGTCACTCTACACTACTGAGATGTCCCCAGGGTCAGTCACTCTACACTACTGAGATGTCCCCAGGGTCAGTCACTCTACACTACTGAGATGTCCCCAGGGTCAGTCACTCTACACTACTGAGATGTCCCCAGGGTCAGTCACTCTAGACTACTGAGATGTCCCCAGGGTCAGTCACTCTACACTACTGAGATGTCCCCAGGGTAAGTCACTCTAGACTACTGAGATGTCCCCAGGGTCAGTCACTCTAGACTACTGAGATGTCCCCAGGGTCAGAGATGTCAATCTAGACTACTGAGGTCCTAGACCAGTCCCCAGGGTAAGTCACTCTACACTACTGAGATGTCCCCAGGGTAAATCACTCTAGACTACTGAGATGTCCCCAGGGTCAATCACTCTAGACTACTGAGATGTCCCCAGGGTAAGTCACTCTAGACTACTGAGATGTCCCCAGGGTCAGTCACTCTAGACTACTGAGATGCCCCCAGGGTAAGTCAATCTAGACTACTGAGATGTCCCCAGGGTCAGTCAATCTAGACTACTGAGATGCCCCCAGGGTAAGTCAATCTAGACTACTGAGATGTCCCCAGGGTAAGTCAATCTAGACTACTGAGATGTCCCCAGGGTTAGTCAATCTAGACTACTGAGATGTCCCCAGGGTCAGTCAATCTAGACTACTGAGATGTCCCCAGGGTCAGTCACTCTAGACTACTGAGATGTCCCCAGGGTAAGTCACTCTAGACTACTGAGATGCCCCCAGGGTAAATCACTCTAGACTACTGAGATGTCCCCAGGGTCAGTCAATCTAGACTACTGAGATGTCCCCAGGGTAAGTCACTCTAGACTACTGAGATGTCCCCAGGGTAAGTCACTCTAGACTACTGAGATGTCCCCAGGGTAAGTCACTCTAGACTACTGAGATGTCCCCAGGGTAAATCACTCCACACTACTGAGATGTCCCCGAGGGTAAAGTCAGTCTAGTGAGTTACTTCCGGGTTGGAGCGAGCGGTCGCATCCGGTCTGCTTCGGTCTGCAGGTTGTATAACTTTTCATTACATTTAATTATATTTCATTATAGTACAACGGTTTGATTTGTCTAATCTTAGCAATTTCTTCTTAGCTAGCTACATAGCCGTCTTTGTATCAAAGATAATTGCGTAATTATCGTATTTCGTCGTCCTCCTATCTGCCCAGCAGCTAGCCAGCTAGCAAACGTTCACAGTCTACCGTAGCACTGTAGGGTGCTCTCCCACACTCAACTGAACGACTTGATTAGTGTAGTGTTAGCTAGCTACATAGTTGTCTTTGCTGTCTTCGTATCCAAGATAATTGTGTAGTTTAGAGTGTGTAGTCTTTGAGCGATTATCTTAATTTACCGAGGTTAGCTAGCCAGCTATTTGTCGTCCTTAACGTAGGAGTCACTCCTAGCTAGCCAACAGCTAGCCAACGTCTACTGAATAGAACTTTCGCATTCCGGTCGCATTCCGCTTCGCTCCACAGGTAGTATCACATTTTCATTTCATTTCATTACAGTCCCAACGGTGTGATTTGTTTGATCTTAGCTAGCTACATAGCTAGCTACATAGCCGTCTTTGTTTCAAAGATAATTGTGTAGTCTAGAGCGATTTTCTAGGTTAGCTAGCCAGCTATTGTCGTTCTTTTAACGCAACGTAACGTAATCAACACTGCTAGCTAGCCAGCTAGCCCCCGAATAGCAGCATTGTAGAAACTTTACACTCAACGGAACGACTTGATTAGTGTAGTGTCAACAACGCAGCCACTGCCAGCTAGCCTACAAAGTCAACAACGCAGCCACTGCCAGCTAGCCTACCTCAGCAGTACTGTATCATTTTAATCATTTTAGTCAATTAGATTCTTGCTACGTAAGCTTAACTTTCTGAACATTCGAGACGTGTAGTCCACTTGTCATTCCAATCTCCTTTGCATTAGCGTAGCCTCTTCTCTAGCCTGTCAACTATGTGTCTGTCTATCCCTGTTCTCTCCTCTCTGCACAGACCATACAAACGCTCCACACCGCGTGGCCGCGGCCACCCTAATCTGGTGGTCCCAGCGCGCACGACCCACGTGGAGTTCCAGGTCTCCGGTAGCCTCTGGAACTGCCGATCTGCGGCCAACAAGGCAGAGTTCATCTCAGCCTATGCCTCCCTCCAGTCCCTCGACTTCTTGGCACTGACGGAAACATGGATCACCACAGACAACACCGCTACTCCTACTGCTCTCTCTTCGTCCGCCCACGTGTTCTGCACACCCGAGAGCTTCTGGTCAGCGGGGTGGTGGCACCGGGATCCTCATCTCTCCCAAGTGGTCATTCTCTCTTTCTCCCCTTACCCATCTGTCTATCGCCTCCTTTGAATTCCATGCTGTCACAGTTACCAGCCCTTTCAAGCTTAACATCCTTATCATTTATCGCCCTCCAGGTTCCTCGGAGAGTTCATCAATGAGCTTGATGCCTTGATAAGCTCCTTTCCTGAGGACGGCTCACCTCTCACAGTTCTGGGCGACTTTAACCTCCCCACGTCTACCTTTGACTCATTCCTCTCTGCCTCCTTCTTTCCACTCCTCTCCTCTTTTGACCTCACCCTCTCACCTTCCCCCTACTCACAAGGCAGGCAATACGCTCGACCTCATCTTTACTAGATGCTGTTCTTCCACTAACCTCATTGCAACTCCCCTCCAAGTCTCCGACCACTACCTTGTATCCTTTTCCCTCTCGCTCTCATCCAACACTTCCCACACTGCCCCTACTCGGATGGTATCGCGCCGTCCCAACCTTTGCTCTCTCCCCCACTACTCTCTCCTCTTCCATCCTATCATCTCTTCCCTCTGCTCAAACCTTCTCCAACCTATCTCCTGATTCTGCCTCCTCAACCCTCCTCTCCTCCCTTTCTGCATTTGACTCTCTATGTCCCCTATCCTCCAGGCCGGCTCGGTCCTCCCCTCCCGCTCCGTGGCTCGACGACTCATTGCGAGCTCACAGAACAGGGCTCCGGGCAGCCGAGCGGAAATGGAGGAAAACTCGCCTCCCTGCGGACCTGGCATCCTTTCACTCCTTCCTCTCTACATTTTCCTCCTTGTCTCTGCTGCTAAAGCCACTTTCTACCACTCTAAATTCCAAGCATCTGCCTCTAACCCTAGGAAGCTCTTTGCCACCTTTCTGCTCCCTCCTGAATCCTCCCCCCCTCCTCCCTCTCTGCAGATGACTTCGTCAACCATTTTGAAAAGAAGGTCGACGACATCCGATCCTCGTTTACTAAGTCAAACGACACCGCTGGTTCTGCTCACACTGCCCTACCCTGTGCTCTGACCTCTTTCTCCCCTCTCTCTCCAGATGCCATCTCGCGTCTTGTGACGGCCGGCCGCCCAACAACCTGCCCGCTTGACCCTATCCCCTCCTCTCTTCTCCAGACCATTTCCGGTGACCTTCTCCCTTACCTCACCTCGCTCATCAACTCATCCCTGACCGCTGGCTACGTCCCTCCCGTCTTCAAGAGAGCGAGAGTTGCACCCCTTCTGAAAAAACCTACACTCGATCCCTCCGATGTCAACAACTACAGACCAGTATCCCTTCTTTCTTTTCTCTCCAAAACTCTTGAACGTGCCGTCCTTGGCCAGCTCTCCCGCTATCTCTCTCAGAATGACCTTCTTGATCCAAATCAGTCAGGTTTCAAGACTAGTCATTCAACTGAGACTGCTCTTCTCTGTATCACGGAGGCACTCCGCACTGCTAAAGCTAACTCTCTCTCCTCTGCTCTCATCCTTCTAGACCTATCGGCTGCCTTCGATACTGTGAACCATCAGATCCTCCTCTCCACCCTCTCCGAGTTGGGCATCTCCGGCGCGGCCCATGCTTGGATTGCGTCCTACCTGACAGGTCGCTCCTACCAGGTGGCGTGGCGAGAATCTGTCTCCTCACCACGCGCTCTCACCACTGGTGTCCCCCAGGGCTCTGTTCTAGGCCCTCTCCTATTCTCGCTATACACCAAGTCACTTGGCTCTGTCATAACCTCACATGGTCTCTCCTATCATTGCTATGCAGACGACACACAATTAATCTTCTCCTTTCCCCCCTCTGATGACCAGGTGGCGAATCGCATCTCTGCATGTCTGGCAGACATATCAGTGTGGATGACGGATCACCACCTCAAGCTGAACCTCGGCAAGACGGAGCTGCTCTTCCTCCCGGGAAGGACTGCCCGTTCCATGATCTCGCCATCACGGTTGACAACTCCATCGTGTCCTCCTCCCAGAGCGCTAAGAACCTTGGCGTGATCCTGGACAACACCCTGTCGTTCTCAACTAACATCAAGGCGGTGGCCTGTTCCTGTAGGTTCATGCTCTACAACATCCGCAGAGTACGACCCTGCCTCACACAGGAAGCGGCGCAGGTCCTAATCCAGGCACTTGTCATCTCCCGTCTGGATTACTGCAACTCGCTGTTGGCTGGGCTCCCTGCCTGTGCCATTAAACCCCTACAACTCATCCAGAACGCCGCAGCCCATCTGGTGTTCAACCTTCCCAAGTTCTCTCACGTCACCCCGCTCCTCCACTCTCTCCACTGGCTTCCAGTTGAAGCTCGCATCCGCTACAAGACCATGGTGCTTGCCTACTGAGCTGTGAGGGGAACGGCACCTCAGTACCTCCAGGCTCTGATCAGGCCCTACACCCAAACAAGGGCACTGCGTTCATCCACCTCTGGCCTGCTCGCCTCCCTACCACTGAGGAAGTACAGTTCCCGCTCAGCCCAGTCAAAACTGTTCGCTGCTCTGGCCCCCCAATGGTGGAACAAACTCCCCCACGACGCCAGGACAGCGGAGTCAATCACCACCTTCCGGAGACACCTGAAACCCCACCTCTTTAAGGAATACCTAGGATAGGATAAAGTAATCCTTCTCACCCCCCCCTTAAAAGACTTAGATGCACTATTGTAAAGTGGCTGTTCCACTGGATGTCATAAGGTGAAAGCACCAATTTGTAAGTCGCTCTGGATAAGAGCGTCTGCTAAATGACTTAAATGTACTGAGATGCCCCCAGGGTAAGTGAGGGGCCCTTGATGGCGTACCTATCTTGTGGACCTGCAGGTGTCGGTCGATCTCACCGAAGGTGGGACTCGTCCCCAGACAGCGCATAACTGTGATCAGGTCCTTGGCTTCAATCTTCCCCTTGCGCTTCTTGTCGTACAAGGAGAAACATTCCTTGAACTCTACAGGGAGAGGAAAAACAGGCATATAATGCACTAATGTGCTGGGTGAAAAGAAACTAAAAAACAAATCATGATAATCCATTCTAAAAACAGTGCATATTACAATGTTTCTCCTCTCCAAGGAGGCAATTAAAATGTTATTGTCTCACAAGTATAGAGAAATAAGTAAATCATACTTTTAACCTCAATTGGGATTATTTTCTAAAATGCCCGTTTTAAAAAGACATTGCTCTCAAAGTTTGTCACAACATTTTACTCTACTGTTCAATATCAATTTATTGAAAAATAATGACATTATTTATGTCCCATGTGACCTCCCACACACCAAAAGAAAAGCTAGCAAACAATATAGCACACCTTACCGTTGATCTGAGTTCCTGACAGGAATTTAGCCTGAGGAAAAACACAATACACCATGAATTGGCCTAAACATGTACAGAAATGAGTAAACACAAAACAATTAAATGGTTTTTTCTTACCATGTCTGTAGTCAGATATCTCTCTTCCTGGAATGCAAATGGCTTACCTTACCTGTCTCCACACCCATCTGCCTGCCGGTTCAAAGTCCACCACGGAGTACATGTTATTTAATACCGGTTGCTGTGGAAACTGAGATAGTGGATCCAAGGGATCATATTATCCTCTCCCTTTCTCTTCTATCAAATACTTGTGATACTAATCACTACCTTATTATCTGATATGACAACCAGGATATGTTAAACTACACAGCGTGGCCATTAGCAGACAAGTTACAGTATATGAAAATAATAGTTTAATTACAAAAGTAAAATTCTTCAGTAACATAAGTAACTTTGTCTATATTAAAAGTAGGCGTAAGTATGATTGATCTTGCTCAACTAATAGAACTCCCCCGTTTCAATTCAATACCATTTTATGTCTAGTGAAAGGACAGATGACAGAATAGTGATGACACTGAATAATATATACATTTCCTGAGGTAGCTGCAATATATAACATTACCACTAGAGGACACTGTCTATCAAGCCAGCCATGTACTAATACTTCATATAACAATTTGGTATGTGTTTACCCCACTACATCTGGCGTGTACTCTGTATTCCACTCAGTTGGTAGAGCATGGTGCTTGCAGTGCCAGGTTTGTGGGTTCGATTCCCACGGGGGACCAGTAAGAAAAAAAGGTAAAATGTATACTCTCACTACTGTAAGTCGCTCTGGGTCAGAGCATCGGCTAAATGACTGAAATGTCAAATGTAAATCTGCTATAGGAGACATATGACCTACTTCATTATGGAGTAACTTTGATGATGATGTCTGTTATACAGTATTTGCAAGTACAATTATGCATGTCTTCAAAGTTCATAAACACAATATACACAAAGTGGAGTAAAAAATGTTTATTACTAAAAATATCTGATATTGAAATGTTCAAACAACTTACTTGAAGCAATACAATGATGTTCAAGTACACCCAACACTGACCTTTCTTTGAGTTCATTTTTTTGTCTAATTTTAAATGAATACTGTAACATTGCATACTGTAAGATGGTCATACTGTAGACTTGTGGATGGGGTTGGGGGAGTGCAACTGTAGAAAAGAGGGGCCTGTCCCAGAATGCAGCACAACACTGTGCTCGATCCACACTCCATGTGGCGCTTGCTGATGATGTCATTCTGGAGCGGATAGACCATTTATCTGTAGCAGGAATGTTTCAGACCTGTCAATTCTACAGAAATGCAAGATATTGATGGAATCCATTCAGTCAGTATTAGTCCATTCCACAGGAGGCTGGTGATGGGAGGACGGCTCATAATTACTTTCCTTACTCCATGCAAACCTAACCTGGGTAACTAATTGTTAACCTCAAACTAGCATCATCATACTGGCTCCCAGGCTAACACAAACTAGCATTATCATACTGGCACCCAGGCTAACACAAACTAGCATTATCATACTGGCTCCCAGGCTAACACAAACTAGCATTATCATACTGGCACCCAGGCTAACACAAACTAGCATTATCATACTGGCTCCCAGGCTAACACAAACTAGCATCATCATACTGGCACCCAGGCTAACACAAACTAGTATTATCATACTGGCTCCCAGGCTAACACAAACTAGCATCATCATACTGGCACCCAGGCTAACACAAACTAGCATCATCATACTGGCACCCAGGCTAACACAAACTAGTATTATCATACTGGCACCCAGGCTAACACAAACTAGCATCATCATACTGGCACCCAGGCTAACACAAACTAGTATCATCATACTGACACCCAGGCTAACACAAACTAGTATCATACTGGACACTCACCTGTTGTCACTCCTATCCGTGGCTGTCCTTAACGTGTAATGTGTAGTAGGACCAGGGCTCGGGGACGTACAGGTGACCGGGGTATTTCTTACGCAGCACCGGGTCGCTCCACAGCCAGGCCACCCACACGGCCACCAGGAACATGGTGACAGAGAAGCTGGCGAACAGAAAGAGGCCATTGGCGTCTGGGACAGAGCCCTTGTGCCGCTGGTGGATCACCGTGGCTACCATAGCTAGGAAGGTGAGGAGGAAGAGTTGGAAGATCTGACCCTCTGTGACCAAGTACCTGAGAGGGTGTGAGAGAGGGGCAGAAGTGAGAGCTGCAGTCAAGATACTTTCACTTTCTAGAAGGAAATACTTAAGAGTTGAGCCATGCTTCACACAGTGAAATGTCCCATACTTCAGGTACTTTCAGTACGACATAAATCAGAGTACATTAATCCCATAATGGAGTACATTTATCAATTAGAATTCAGCAAACCTCTATGACAGTGATCATCAACTAGATTCAGCCGCAGGCTAATTTCTTTCTTGAGCAGAGGTCAGAGGACCGGAACATAATTACAAATAATTTGTAGACTGCAAATTGATTGCAAGAAGCCCAAACAGATATTTCAAAAACTTGCTTAGATTTGTATACAATCACACATATCTTGCTACAGATTTCCAAAATTAAAATCACTTGGAGGTGAATTGCTGGTGTTTTTACAGTCTTATATGTCTAATAAAAATAAAAAGTTTTTAAAAAGTTTTACAAATCTTTGCTCAGAAAACATTTCTCAAGTCAAAAGAAGGAAGTAATGAGGGGACTGACCAATAGTAGAGGGCACTGGGTCCGAGTAGTAGCCAACCAGACAGGGGCATCGTCTTCTCCTCTTTGACGTGAGTAAAGCAGCCAGTGAAGTAGAGGAAGAGGATTATGAAGAAAGGAATATACCTGGAGGAAGAGAGAAGGAGAGAACTCAGTTGAAAACTAGTTCATGTCAACTTATTACAAACTCATTGCAAATACTGAACACTGGTCACGTTAATGTTTTTTAACATACTGTTTACCCACTTCATATGTATATAGTGTATTCTAGTCAAGACTCATCCTATATAACTGCTGCTGTACACACCTTTTCTAGCCACATACTGTCCGTAATGTCATTGTCTATCCATACCATTATATACATACATCGGACTCTGATATTGCTTGTTCTAATATTTCTTAATACCTTTATTGACATTTTTTGGACTTGCATTTGCTTATTGTTTTTTTCGGTATTACTGCACTGAACTTAAGCTTTTCGCTAAACCCGCACTAAAATCTGCAACGTATGTGTACCCGAACAATAACATTTGATTTTTTAGATATACAGACCAATATATAAAGCAACTCAATTTGAAAAACAGTCCTCGTTCAACCACTTTAAAAAGTTTTTAATCTAAGTTGTATTATCAACCAATAGCATGTTATGACAGTAAGCAGCTGAGAATATTCCATTAAAAGTGATGACCACATACCACATCAAATGTCCCAGTTGTTCATCATAAAAATAAAGAAGCTCAAACGAATCAATCTAAAATAAATCAAATAAGAAACATGTTCAAACAATATCAACAGCATTTTTGTTGTTGGTTGATATGAAACAGCATACATTTGAGCTCTATCAGGCACCATGCGTTCATTCATCCTGGTTAACCCAGAACTATAATCTTCCGTAAATTTGGTCATATTGTATCAGAAGGAGTTGGGTGAAAAGCAGAAGACGTTTCCATCCCGTATGGACTAACAAAGTATATCTTCTGTAATAAAAAGGTGTAGCCTACCAGTGTAGCAGGTTTGAGGTCTTTGATGATGGGGTTCTCTCTGACAGACAGGTGGAGCTGGTAGCCACTCAGCAGCAGACGATGGTTGATGGAGTCGCCCACCAGGTGGATGCTGGCGCCCATCACTAAGGTGATGATGCTCAGGTACACGGCGGAGCGAGGCAGGGCCCTGGGACTCCTCTCAATCAGCTGCTCAGAGAGGGACGAGAGCACACACACATTAACAGGCATGTAAATACACACACACATTAACAGGCATGTAAACACACACACACACACACACACACATTAACAGACATGTAAACACACACACACATTAACAGGCATGTAAACACACACATTAACAGGCATGTAAACACACACACACATTAACAGGCATGTAAACACACACACATTAACAGGCATGTAAACACACACACATTAACAGGCATGTAAACACACACATTAACAGGCATGTAAACACACACACACATTAACAGACATGTAAACACACACATTAACAGGCATGTAAACACACACACACACATTAACAGGCATGTAAACACACACACATTAACAGGCATGTAAACACACACACACATTAACAGGCATGTAAACACACACACACATTAACAGACATGTAAACACACACACACATTAACAGGCATGTAAACACACACATTAACAGGCATGTAAACACACACATTAACAGGCATGTAAACACACACATTAACAGGCATGTAAACACACACATTAACAGGCATGTAAACACACACATTAACAGGCATGTAAACACACACATTAACAGGCATGTAAACACACACATTAACAGGCATGTAAACACACACACACACACATTAACAGGCATGTAAAACACACACACACACATTAACAGGCATGTAAACACACACACACACACATTAACAGGCATGTAAAACACACACACACACATTAACAGGCATGTAAACACACACACACACACACACATTAACAGGCATGTAAACACACACAGTAGCAGGCATGTAAACACACACACACACACACACACACACGCACACACACTAACAGGCATGTAAACACACACATTAACAGGCATGTAAACACACACATTAACAGACATGTAAACACACACACATTAACAGACATGTAAACACACACATTAACAGACATGTAAACACACACACACACATTAACAGACATGTAAACACACACACATTAACAGGCATGTAAACACACACACATTAACAGGCATGTAAACACACACAGACACACATTAACAGGCATGTAAACACACACGCACACACACACATTAACAGACATGTAAACACACACACACATTAACAGGCATGTAAACACACACACACACACACATTAAAAGGCATGTAAACACACACACACACACACACATTAACAGACATGTAAACACACACACACATTAACAGGCATGTAAACACACACACACACACACACATTAAAAGGCATGTAAACACACACACACATTAAAAGGCAAGTAAACACACACACACATTAAAAGGCAAGTAAACACACACAGTCAGTGTGCATGCACACACATGCACTTAGTATAGCATGTGAGCATCACAAATGAATCGGATTAATTCATTCCATATTGAAAAGCGATTATTTTGTACACATTTCATTATCACTGTAGCTTATAGGGCAACTGCAATTGTGAACAAACGGTATCAACCAGCCTTGCAGTTTGTGTTTGGTGGTTCCAGACAGTCACCCACCTTGAGCAGTAGGAATGGCGTGATGACATTGTAGGCCATGTGAAAGTAGTCTCCAGCACTGGGCTTGTTCAGGGGGAACCACTCCAGAGGGAGAATGATCTGAATTAAATCATGGATACAACACAGGGTTGCATTCATAGCATAGACTTCAATGCTGCTATAACTAGGCTATTTGTTTGTTACACTTTGTTATTTACTCAAATATATTATTGTAGCAGGGTAGTTCCACGCCAGAACAGCCCTGAAATATTTTAGGTATCACAGATTTTTATGGCAATTCTCACATAGACACTTAATTGGAAGGAAGTATGATATAGACATGCTTTTTACATTTGCATCACAATGTTTTTTTTCTTTTTGAAAGTCATGTTGAAAGTGCCTCCTGTAAGAACCTATGATCCATGAACAGTACGTGATACAGACATCTCAGTGCCATTGACACCTCTAGCACTGAGATGCAGAGCCTTAGACCGCTGCCCCACTCGGGAGACCAATTGCCAGAACAACCTGAGATACCCACATTTTTTCAAGCTGTCCTGGTATGGAATCTCTCAGCAGGTTGTCCATACCATTACAAATGGGCCCTCCAGTCCTTGAGGGCCTGATTGGTGGCACAGTTTTGCCCCAGACCCAGCTAACACACCTGACTCCAATAATCAACTAATCATGATCTTCAGTTTAGAATGAGATTTGATTAATCAGCTGTGTTTCCTAGGGATGGAGAAAAGAGTGACACCAATCAGGCCCTGGAGGACTGGAGTTTCCCAGGCCTGCCTTATAGTGTGCCTTAAAATATGGAATATGCCTTTAACATTAATTTATTCAACATAAAACAATATCTCAATGTACCTTTATTGATGTAGCATATTTTTAGACATTGTTTGGAACACTATACTCTTAAAACAGGTCAAATTTCTAGAGTGGCTCTCTGGTACTTTAGAAGATATGACCCATTTATAAAAGACATTGGTCTTCAATAAATCATAGCCCTCATTTAGGATTGCACATTCAGCAAATCACCAGTAGAGGAAGTTCCATTTGAATCCATTTTCCCATTCACCGTGTTGGTGGTGGTATAAAATGCATCATAACTTCAAAATTAGCAGACAACCAACTCTGGAAATGTGATGTACTTATAGAGTATATTATTCCAACCAATGTCTTTCAATGAGGAAAATGAAAAAGGGTACTTATGAGCTATATAAATGAATGTGACAAATGTAATTTCAGAACTTAAACATACTCCGTATTAGTGATAGGGGCTATAAAAAAAATCTATAATTACATATTGTAATATTATTGTGGGCGATATCAATACTTTGATTACAAGTAGAGATTAAAATCTAATTCTAAATCTCATTCACCAAAACTCATCCTATAGCTTGTTCTCCATCTTTTTAAATAGTGAGCCAACATGTTTTCAGCACTTATTTCCATGGCTGATAAAAACGAATTTCCCCATGTTCTCTCTTATCTCTCCACAGCAGACATAGTGTATCAAATAGCAGAATGGTGAGAATCGTAATACATATGGTATCGGCACCTAAGCATGGTGATGATAACGTATTGTGAGGGCCCTGGTAATTCCCTACTCCACACACTACATTTTTTATTTAACTAAGCAACTCAGTTAAGAACAAAATCTTATTTACAATGACGGCCTACCCCGGCCAAACCCTCCCCTAACCCGGACGACGCTGGGCCAATTGTGCGCCGCCCTATGGGACTCCCAATCACGGCCGATTGTGATACAGCCTGGAATCAAACCAGGGTCTGTAATGACACCTCTAGCACTGAGATGCAGCGCCTTAGACCACTGCGCCACTCTGGAGCCCAAATGCCAGAACAACCTGAGATACGCAACATTTTTTCAAGCTGTCCTGGTATGGAATCTCTCAGCAGGTTGTCCATACCATTACAATGGGCCTTCCAAAGTCCAGTATCCAGTTTTGTACGGTGAGATAGAACCACAGGTCAAAGTGGAACTGTGGCCTCTTCATTGATGACCCTTTTGGCTTGGACTCTGGTTGGCTTTAGAGAAAGACACATTATGAAGTATGAATTCCAACTCCAAAACAACATTATACAGAATGACAATGTAAGAAGAAGACATTAGCCAATATGTAGGAACACAACAGTGCTGCGGTAGGCCTACACCTATATAAATACACATGAATAACATTGTCATTATCTTTCTGTTCATGTAGCCTACTGTATTATTCATCACTATTATTGTGTTGTTGGCCTTGATGTACCTCCGAGGTTAACGCCAGTGGGGGAAATAGGACGAGGACATGTAAATAAATAAGATGCATGTTATTCAGTGGGCTGTTTGCCAGTCTATACACAGTCCAATGCATTCCTTGTACAGGCCCATGTGTTCCTAACTCTCTGCAAATAATGGGCAATATAAAAGCCAATATACACTGTATTGTATAGCTGTGCTTGACAACCTTCACAGCCGCCATCATTCGAAAGCATTACAGGCTGACAACTTCCCTGTCCTTGGTCACATGACACTGACCATGAGCACATTACAAGGCAAGAAGAACTTCAGCCAGCAAGCACAGGCAATAACTAACCTAGTTTAGAATACAAGGGGCAGTTTTGAGTGGCAGACTGATATGCCTTTACAGTATATTTCTACTGACACTGTCTGACAGTAGCCAGGCGGACTGAACTCCACGGTGCAGGTTTCTGATAAACTTCAACAGAGTGGACCCGAGACAAGGCTTTGTGGAATCTAGCTCTGACTAGATCAATTCGCCTTAGGTCAATACTAACATGAATTTAAATTATGAAACGCTCACCTTGTACACATGTTTAAAAGCACCCGAAGCTTTTGGGACAAATAAAACCACTCGTGGGCCAAGTCGCCAGTTGGAGAACCCTGTCTTACAGCAACAGCAATGAACAAACAGGCGGTGGTTGTATTTGAATGAACTATTATTGAACCGGTAACGTGATAACAATAGCCTAACAGTCCGCTAACAGTAGCCTAGTCTTTATTGTTTACGTTTCGTTGATAGACAAATGCCTGAGACACTTCGGCTTATCAGGGCGACTATTCGACATGCACGGTGCCTTCCAACCACTGGCCCGCTAGATGGGAACATTAAATACTTGCCGATGATATAAACACGTTAATCACAGATAAACTGTTCAAACCTGGGGTTTGTTGACGACCGAGGTGCATTGCTTTGACGTTTCCGTACCGCAGCTTGCATTCTCTTCCCGATGTCCTCCAATCCTGCAACGAAAATTCGCCACTTATTTTTTTTCTTTTGTGTGCTTTTTTGGCGGTTGGCATCCAACCTTATGGTGCATTACCGCCACCTACTGTACTGGAGTGTGGGCCAAAGACAGATACTATTGTAAATCCTACCTGCCATGTCCCGTTTTCCTTTAAAAAGAAGATAACGAAATATTTGGGACTGTATCTAATGACGTTCGACTCAATATCCTCTTTAAACTCATTTCCTGTATCCCCTTCTCCCTCAAACTGGATGTCAGTCTCTATCTTTCCCTCTGATACTACCCACACTGTGTCAGTACATGCCCCACGGTCTCTATTTCCTGGCAATAGTCACACTCTCCTGTTGGATGCTTTCCTATCCCATTTAGAGTCTTATTCAACCAGCTGTGTTCCAGCCTTCGTCTTGTAAAAATAGCCTCCTCTGGGCCCGGTGATGGGCCCCGATCTGCAGAGTTGTGGGCCCCCTATGTGATTTGAATACCGCCCCTGACGCAGGTCCATCACATTTACAATTTGACAAGAAGATCTTTCTTTAATCTAGGCTATATGATAAATGATCCCACTGATGGTTTCACAAACAAAATGTTTTTTTTGCCACTACAAAAGCATGATATTTTAGTGTATTGATGACAATAAATCAAATGAATTAGCTAAATAAATCATACTATTCAATAGTTTCAATACCATGTTAAGATAATGAAATGCATTCTGGGATTCATTGTGCAAATACTCTCCAAAGTGTTGTTGTTTCTGTCATTGTTTTAAGCAATAGTTGAACTAGCTATCAAAAATAAAGAGAGAAAGTCGAGAATAGAAAATTACCGATTAAAAAATCAGCAATGCAATCAACAGAAAAGTGGAGCCCAAAAGAAGAAGGCCAAAAATGAGAACGCAAAGGAGATATCAAAATTAGTTAAATTAGATTCCTTTTTCAAATGCAGTTTAAGTTCAGCCATTGCTAGCAGAAGCAATGTAGTGGGACCAGAAAAGGATGTAGGTTTGTCATCACCAGCAACAGATTTCAGCGGGTCAAGTGAGCCAAGGCCAAGCTGTTCCATCGTGCCAGAAGAAGCAACTTTGACGGAGGAGGATACAGGTTGTCAGGTATCGGCGGATACGACCCTGAGCACAAGCCATGCCGGACATGCTATCCCCGGGCCGGGCGAGGAGGAAGAGGAGCAGGGCGAGGCTAGAATCGTGGCGGTTGAGGAAACAGATGGAAGTGGGACAGACGGCTTTTTAAAATTTCTGGTGACAGTTGTTGGAGCGCATAGTTAATGTAACTCTCACACTTGCATCATGTAATTTGGCGTTCAGATGGCACCGTGAAAAGCTAGGGCAGGCCAACAGTGGGAATTTTCTCAGTATAATTGAACTGCTGTTTTATTTATTTATTTCACCTTTATTTAACCAGGTAAGCAAGTTGAGAACAAGTTCTCATTTACAATTGCGACCTGGCCAAGATAAAGCAAAGCAGTTCGACACATACAACGACACAGAGTTACACATGGAGTAAAACAAACATACAGTCAATAATACAGTAAAAAAAACAAGTCTATATACAATGTGAGCAAATTAGGTGAGAAGGGAGGTAAAGGCAAAAAAGGCCATGGTGGCAAAGTAAATACAATATAGCAAGTAAAACACTGGAATGGTAGTTTTGCATTTTACGACCCAGTTCTGAAATACATTTTAGAACGCTCCGCAGGATCCGTTAACTATCTCAGTCATGCAGGAAGCCCATCTTTGTTTCTATTATTATGGACACCGGATGTATCCAAAGTAGACCAGAAGTCAAGTTTATCGCTATGTGAGTGTGATAAGGGATGCAAATAATGTCACCACAGATCTTACCATCACAGAGTCGTTTCGGGGATTTCTGGAGACTGCTGACACATCAGCAGCTGAGCTTCAACATAAAATCCTGGGCAGCAAAGAGGATAATGGGCTGGATATTTCAAAATGTCGTGGGCAGGGGTATGATGGAGCGGCTAACATGAGCGGGGTCTAGTTGGGTGTGCAGGCCAGAATATCTGAAAAAGAGAAGCTTGCTGTTTATGTGCATTGTGCAGCGTACAATCTTAACCTGGCTCTCAACGACTCTGTCAAAAATGTGCCAGAGATTAAACAGTTTTATGATACTGCTCTACACCTTGTTCGGGCATAAAGAGATGGTCAATGTTGAGTGGTATGTTTGATTTGGCATCAGCAAAAGAAAATGTAACTCTAAAAGGACTGTGTCCCCCCCGCTGGTCATCTAGATATGAGTCCCTTGCCACCCAGAGATACTGATATGTGGATGTAATGAAGGCCCTCACCAACATTGTGCTTTTAAGTGACAAGAAGGATGAGAGGGATGATGCAGCACTGAAAAAGAAAACAGAAATTTTTATTTTTATTTTTTTTGTCGTTCTGCAGACTAAGGTTTTAGCAAATGTGAACGTCGTCTCCAAAATGCTACAGGCCAAAGACGCAGACCTGCACAGAGCAGTCAGCCTACTCAAGGACATTATAGAGGTCCGGATTCCCACAGGATTTTGAGAAGGCCAAAGTCACTGCAAAGACCCTTGTCGACAAATGGGGAGTTCAGAACGCATTTGAGACACTCGGAGAAGGAAGGTGAGGCGTCATTTTGATGAGCTATGTGAGGATGAGCGACTGTCTGATGGTGAGAGTAGTTTTAGAGTCAACTTCTTTAATGCAAATGTTGACATCGTTATCCACCAGCTGTCAAACAGATTTAAAAGTCTGTTTGACTCCATCCGTCCCACAATATTAACACACAGCCTTACCAACAAAATTATGTTAATTTGAAGGGAAATATGGGTGGTGATAGGGGCCCGTAATTGTTTTTGGCACATGGGCCCGTCATCATTAAGCTACACTACTGTTCCACATCATACAAAAGGCCTTCTCCACATCAACAGAGACTGCCACAACAGTCTTCTTGTTCACCTGAGCCTTCCTGACCTCTGCTTCAAAGCCGAGCACTGGGTCCATAGTTCCCCTTCCGGAACCCACTCTGATGTGGCGATACTAACCCCATGCTCTCCAGGAAGTACGTTAGCCCCTCTGCAATCATACATTCCATAATCTATTGGTCGATAGCTTGATGGCTTCTTTGGGTCCTTCCCAGGTGTACCTGTGGATGTATTTCAAGGCCTACCTTCAAACTCAGTGACTCTTTGCTTGACATCATGGGAAAATCAAAAGAAATCAGCCAAGACATCAGAAAAACATTGTAGACCTCCACAAGTCTGGTTCATCCTTGGGAGCAATTTCCAAACGCCTGAAGGTACCACGTTCATCTGTACAATCAATAGTACGCAAATATAAACACCATGGGACTATGCATACACATCACAGACTAACTGAAATGGTCCACCCACAGAGACAGCGTGGTGAAGAAGGAGGCTGAAGAAATTCAGCTTGTCATCAGAAACACATACAAACTTTTACAGATGCACATCGAGAGCATCCTGTCGGGCTGCATCACCGCCTGGTATGGCAACTGCTCTGCCCATAACCGTAAGGCTCTCTAGAGGGTAGTGAGGTCTGCACAACGGATCACCGGGGGCAAACTGCCTGCCCTCCAGGACACCTACAGCACCCGATGTCATAGGAAGGCCAAAAAGATCATCAAGGACAACAACCACCCGAGCCACTGTCTGTTCACCCCGCTATCATCCAGGAGGCGAGGTCAGTACAGGGGCATCAAAGCGGGGACAGAGAGACTGAAAAACAGCTTCTATCTCAAGGCCATCAGACTGTTAAACAGCCATCACTAACATTGAGTGGCTGCTGCCAAAATACTGACTCAACTCTAGCCACTTTAATAATGGAAAAATTTGTAATAAATGTATCTCTAGCCACTTTAAACAATGCCACTTTATATAATGTTTACACACCCTACATTACTCATCTCATATGTATATACTGTACTCTATACCATCAACTGCATCTTGCCTATGCCGTTCGGCCATCATTCATATATTTTTATGTACATATTCTTATTCATTCCTTTACACTTGTGTGTATAAGGTAGTAGTTGTGAAATTGTTAGGTTAGATTACTTGTTAGATATTACTGCATGGTCGGAACTAGAAGCACAAGCATTTCGCTACACTCGCATTAACATCTGCCAACCATGTGTATGTGACAAATAACATTTGATTTGATTTGCAGCCGTCATACCGCTCAGGAAGGAGACGCATTCTGTCTCCTAGAGATTAACGTACTTTGGTG
The DNA here is from genome assembly GCF_034236695.1 of Oncorhynchus nerka. Lineage (NCBI taxonomy): Eukaryota > Metazoa > Chordata > Actinopteri > Salmoniformes > Salmonidae > Oncorhynchus > Oncorhynchus nerka. Next base: position 92,957,911 of record NC_088422.1, read on the forward strand.
CGAAAAGGGCAAATCAATCCCAGAGCAACAGCAAAGGACCTTGTGAAGATGCTGGAGGAAACAGGTACAAAAGTATCTATGTCCACAGTAAAACGAGTCCTTGACGAGTCCGCTCAACAAGAAAGACTCCACTGCTTCCAAACCACCATAAAAAAGCCAGACTACGGTTTGCAACTGCACATGGGAACAAAGATCGTACTTTTTGGAAAAATGTCCTCTGATCTGATGAAACAAAAATAGAACTGTTTGGCCATAATGACCATTGTTATGTTTGGAGGAAAAAGGGGGAGGCTTGCAAGCCGAAGAACACCATCCCAACCGTGAAGCACGGGAGTGGCAGCATCATGTTGTGGGGGTGCTTTACTGCAGGAGGGACTGGTGCACTTCACAAAATAGATGGCATCCTGATGATGGAAAATTATGTGGATATATTGAAGCAAAATCTCAAGACATCAGTCAGGAAGTTAAAGCTTGGTCGCAAATGAGTCTTCCTGTCACCCCCTGACCTGAGAGAGCCTTTTTATGTCTCTATTTTGGTTTGGTCAGGGTGTGATTTGGGTGGGCATTCTATGTTTTGTTTTCTATGTTTCTTTATTTCTGGCCGGGTATGTTTCTCAATCAGGGACAGCTGTCTATTGTTGTCTCTGATTGGGAATCATACTTAGGTAGCCCTTTTCCCCTCATTTCAGTGTGGGTAGTTATCTTTGTTAGTGGCACTTAGCCCTGTAAGTGGCACAGTTGTTGCATTGTTTTGTTGGTGACATTTTAAATGAAAGGAAAATGTACGCTCACCACGCTGCACTTTGGTCCTCTTCTTTCAACGGCCGTGACACTTCCAAATGGACAATGACCCCAAGCAGACTTCCAAAGTTGTGGCAAAATGGCTTAAGGACAACAAAGTCAAGGTATTGGAGTGGCCATCACAAAGCCCTGACCTTAATCCTATAGAAAATGTGTGAGCAGAACTGAAAAAGTGTGTGCGAGCATTGAGGCCTACAAACCTGACTCAGTTACACCAGCTCTGTCAGGAGGTATGGGCCAAAATGTGCCCGATTTATTGTGGGAAGCTTGTGGAAGGCTACCCAAAACATTTTACCCAAGTTAAACAATGCTACCAAATACTAATTGAGTGTATGTAGACTTCTGACCCACTGGGAATGTGATGAAATAAATAAAACCGTAAATAAATCATTCTCTACTATTATTCTGACATTTCACATTCTTAAAATAAAATGGCGATCTTAACTGACCTAAAACAGGGAATTATTTTACTAGGATTAAATGTTAGGAATTGTGAAAAACTGAGTTTTTAAATGTATTTGGCTAAGGTGAATGTAAACTTCCGACTTCAACTGTATATATATTCCCTTTCCTTCAGTCATTTGAAACCTCAAATCCCCTTTTCAGGCTCTAGGGCCTGAGAGAGTGGGACTGCACGAGTCAGTAATATGTAGCTCTTCAGATGTTAAATCTTTCAAATCCAGGTTTAGCTCAGCTGCAGACACAATGTCAATCTTTCTGGACTTTTTTTCAACTTGCGCAGTGCCGTTTACCACTATTGTTATAAAAGCGACAAAATCTCTCACAACCCCATCTTTAAATCAAGACACCCCTAGTTTGGGAAACAATGCCTTAGACGGTGGATATAATATAGGTGAGGTGATATACTGTGTGTTTGTAGATGCACTATTCCATTTAAAGTTGTTCCACTGGAAATGATCAAGGTGATCAATATATTTTTGTACAAATAATGTTTAATAAGAGGAAGAAAGCAAAACTTAAATGTAATGTAAATGTATACTGTGTCCTCAGTGGATTGATTCTTCATATACAGTTTGTGACTTCCAACTGCTTCAGTCTCTTCCTGCTCCTCAGTGGATTGATTCTTCATATACAGTTTGACTTCCAACTGCTCCAGTCTCTTCCTGTATCCTCAGTGGATTGATTCTTCATATACAGTTTGACTTCCAACTGCTTCAGTCTCTTCCTGCTCCTCAGTGGATTGATTCTTCATATACAGCTTGACTTCCAACTGCTCCAGTCTCTTCCTGTATCCTCAGTGGATTAATTCTTCATATACAGTTTGTGACTTCCAACTGCTCCAGTCTCTTCCTGCTCCTCAGTGGATTGATTCTTCATATACAGTTTGACTTCCAACTGCTCCAGTCTCTTCCTGTATCCTCAGTGGATTGATTCTTCATATACAGTTTGACTTCCAACTGCTCCAGTCTCTTCCTGCTCCTCAGTGGATTGATTCTTCATATACAGTTTGTGACTTCCAACTGCTCCAGTCTCTTCCTGTATCCTCAGTGGATTGAGTTTGACTTCTTCAGTCTCTTCCTGTATCCTCAGTGGATTGATTCTTCATATACAGTTTGACTTCCAACTGCTCCAGTCTCTTCCTGCTCCTCAGTGGATTGATTCTTCATATACAGTTTGACTTCCAACTGCTCCAGTCTCTTCCTGTATCCTCAGTGGATTGATTCTTCATATACAGTTTGACTTCCAACTGCTTCAGTCTCTTCCTGCTCCTCAGTAGCGTTGGTAAATCAGCGAACAAAAGCAAGGCCTATGTGTTTAGTACTGTGTACTTGTCCTATAGTCAATGTAATACTACCAGAGGTACCACTAACTCTGTCTGTCCCTCATTGTAGTATATATGGAGCTCTTGTTCAGCTACCAGTTTATTCATTCGTGCTGACAATGTGAAGAACAGTTCATTGCTCCTTCAGCATTGTATCTTGTCAGGACTTCACCTCTATCCCTCTATCCAACACCAAGAAGCCATAGTGGTTCACTTCAGTTGTTCACCTCTTCTCCCAAGCCCACCCCCACCACAGTGTCCAGTTTAATCATAGTAATATAATACAAATATATGCCATTTAGCAGACGCTCTTATCCAAAGTTACTTACATTCATGTTTGTATACATTTAATGTGTGGGTGGCCCTGTGAATCAAATCCACAATCCTGGCATTACAGGCACTATGCTCCACCAACTGAACCATCCAGAGAAGACACAGTCACTGTGACTGTGTCTTCTTCTCAGTGTGTTCTCCCCGGGTGGCTGACCAGAGCAGAGGCAGACTAAAGAGGAAGATGATGCCAAGGCTGAGGGTGACACTCAGCAGTGCCGCCCCCAGTGTGTTGGTGAAGGTGATGGGCAGAGAGTACGTGAGGAGCCACGGGCGTCGCGTCACCATGTCCTGCTCAATGGCCTCCATCTGGAAATGAGTGCCGATTATGCCGAACACGTGGAACAGTTGGTGGCTGTGACCTGCAGAGGGTGCAAAAGGACTGTGGTTAAATACCTACAGTAGTATTGGTACAGGAGAGGTACGAAGCAGAACTCAACGAGGAGAACTGTAACTGGCCAGCAACAGAGGAACTGGCCTCCACAGCATAAGGGGGAAACAGGAAGGCACAGTGAGACCCAGAGGCAGTGATATAAAGACTACTATGTTGTTTTAATGCTACATATGTCATACCACTAATGTCAAGCCAGTGTTGATCAGTCTCCACTGTATTACCACAAGTCTTTGCACAATACAGTGACAAATCATTCTGAAATGAATCAAACAAGCAGCCTTTCCAGATAGACCATGCACTTTGACCTATGTAGTCGAAGCTGCCGGGGGCCAGGCGCTCTGGTAGGTGTGTGGCGAAGAGTAATGTGGTCAAGAAGGCCAGGGCGATGTGGGTGTGGTGGAGGGGGTTGGTGTTGTTGTCAGTGCAGCCCTCACCCACACAGAGGAAGAGCTGTCAAAACACTGTAGAATGTATTAGCCTCGAGTCACATAAAAGGCTTCTATAGGCTCTTGTCACACTTGGCTGTTGAACCAGAATAGAATTGTATGTACAGGATTTAAGAACTGTTCAGAAGCAGAGTTCAAGTATACTTCAATGCACACCTGCATTCCAGTGAACAGGCACACAGCGATAATTATACCATTGACAACCGAGAGAGCAGAGCCTGTTAAGACTCATTGTACCTCAGGCACAATAATCAACATCTTAGACAATACTAGCTTCAGCTCATTTCAAATCAAATCAAATGTTATTTGTCACATGCGCCAAATAAATATTACCTTACAGCGAAATGCTTACTTACAAGCCCTTAATTAACCAACAATGCAGTTTTAAGAATATACCCCCCCAAAAAGTCAGAGATAAGAATAATAAATCATTAAAGAGCAGCAGTAAATAACAATAGGTGGACTATATACAGGGGGTACCGGAAGAGAGTCAATGTCAATGTGCGGGGGCACAAGTGTTGAAGTAATTGAGGTCATTTGCACATGTAGGTAGGGTGGCTGCAGTACACCACCTGGTATAGAGGTCCTGGATGGCAGGAAGCTTGCCCCCGGTGATGTGCTGGGCCGTATGCACTACCCTCTGTCGTGCCTTGCGGTCGAAGGCCGAGCAGTTGCCATACCAGGCAGTGATGCAACCTGTCAGGATGCTCTCGATGGTGCAGCTGTAAAACCTTTTGAGGATCTGAAGACCCATGCCAAATGATTTCAGTCTCCTGAATGGGAATAGGTATTGTTGTGCCCTCTTCGCAACTGTCTTGGTGTGCTTGGACCGTGTTAGTTTGTTGGTGATGTGGATGCTAAGGAACTTGAAGCTCTCAACCTGCTCCACTACAGCCCCATCGATGTGAATGGGGGCTGCTCGGTTCTCCTTTTCCTGTAGTCCACAAACATCTTCTTTGTCTTGATCATGTTGCGGGAGAGGTGGTTGTCCTTGCACCAAACGGTCAGGTCTCTGAACTCCTCTCTATAGGCTGTCTCATCGTTGTCGGTGATCAGGCCTACCACTGTTGTGTCATCAGCAAACTTAATGATGGTGTTGGAGTCATGACTGGCCGTGCAGTCATGAGTGAACAGGGAGTACAGGAGG